>NC_090743.1:28735235-28760235 GCF_036898095.1 Palaemon carinicauda
TAATCTTGTGTAAGATGCAATAGAAAAATATAGTTTCCATCATCTTAGATCATATGTGAATCATTAAGATATTATTCATGCCACGTGTCATTATGAGAAGAAATAGCAGATTACTTTAGAACAAATAAAAACGATGTAAATATATGTAGATCGTTTAAAATATTGGAAAGCTACGGAAATTAACGGATAAATGCAATAATAATTCATGCAGATATTTCAAAAGTTAGCGAAGAAGCTAGAAAAATTATTCCAGAAATTGCAAACGTAAGGTATTTACATTTAATCATTTTAGTTATTAAATTTGTCTCGGAATTTCTATCAGATTAAGAACATTAGACAAAAATAATTGTTTAAAAATAATGAATATGACAAAACCTTTCGCAAAATTAGCTCAAGTTAGGTGATATCATGTTTGACTAATTTATTGCAGCTATTTATGATAGGGTTTAAATGTTTATTAAATGTATTCTTTATATTTATGCTGGAATATATGCAAATGGAATGTTTATGATAAATTTCAAGCTTATACATGTGATGTATCACTTATCTTTACTGATGTTGTTTTTTATTTCATTTTTTATTATTAATATTGTTATATTTCGCATGCAAATAGTATGTAATTAAGACGAAATGTCAGCAGTATCAATATCAGTTATTATATATTGTAGATTCATGTTTATCAGATGTCCATTTCATAATTATTTCCTTAATAAAATATAACGATTATAAAACGTCACAAAAATTACCCTATTGTAATGAAGTAATTCTGTCCTGGAATATGTGTGTATTTATGTAGTTTGTCTAAGAATTAAATAAAATTCTTTAGATAATTGAAAATAGTTCAATATTAACATTTGGTATTTTAACACATTTTGATTAGTTTTATTTTTATGGAATAGTGTCATCAGGAGTTTTATCATTAATATTTGAATATATTGTTTCCAATTATTAGCTTGTCATATTAAATAATCTTACCGGTGTAAAAAGGGCATTATAACTTTTCTAAATAAAATACAGCTTTGTGAAATGCAAATATAATCAAAATTTATTTCAATTTTAAATGAGATCAGTAGCCTATTATTGAATACATGTTTCTTATATATATATATATATATATATATATATATATATATATATATATATATGTATATATATATATATATATATATATATATATATATATATATATATATATATATATATATATATATATACTGTATGTATATATCATCAGCCGTTACTAGTCCACAGCGCAACAAAGTCCTCAGACATATCTTTCATTCCACTTACGTCTGCTTATGGTTATTCTGTGCTAGTCCACACCCTCAAAATGTCATTGCTCGTCAATCCATCGTCTTCTCTTCCTTTCCCCTACTTTTGTTGCAATCTTTTGGGACCTTTTCTGTTATTCTTGATGTTCATCTATTATCTGTTCATGTTCATTTCTTTTTCTTACATGTTATATGCTCTACTTTAGTTTTCCCTCGTGTGTGTATATATATATATACAGTATATATATATGTATATATATATATATGTGTGTGTGTATTTATATATATATATATTTAAATTTATATATATATATATATATATATATATATATATTTAAATTTATATATATATATATATATATATATATTTAAATTTATATATATATATATTTAAATTTATATATATATATATATATATTTAAATTTATATATATAATATATAATCATCGTCATCTCCTTATAAGCCTATTAACGCAAATGGCCTCAGTTAGATTTCGTCATGCGTCTCTATTTTGAGTTTTTAAATCAATACTTCTCCATTCATCATCTCCTACTTCACGCTTCATAGTCTTCCGTCATGTAGGCGTGGGTCTTCCAACTCGTCTAGTGCCTTTTGAGCCCAGTTAAAACTTTGGTCAACTAATTCACTTGTGACTCGAGTAATCCCTCTCATAGTTTCATTTTTAATCCTGTCCTACCATTCCACTCCCAATATTCTTCTCATGGATTTGTTCTCAAATATAGAAAATTTGTTGGATATTGTTTCATTATCATACCACGACTTGATATAAATAAAATAAAAGCGATACCACTAAACTGATATTTAGCCGGATTTTTATATGTAATTTCAGGCGATTTGATTTCCAAATTTTACAGAACCTAGCCATTGTCTGATTTGTTTTTTTTCAATCTTTCATTAGATTCCAATTCTAAAGACCCTGGATTAGAGATCATAGTCAATAAATGTTTAAATGATTCCATCTTATTAATCCCTTCTCTTTCCAATGATATTTCATCTACCATTGCATGATGCGTTCTCATCATCTCTGTCTTTTTCCTGTTTACCTTGAGCCCAACCTCATGTGATATTTCATGGATTCTGGTAAGGAAGCTTTGCAAGTCCTTTGGCGTGGTGCTAATAAGGACAACGTCATCAGCATACTCTAGGTCCGCGAATTTCCTGTTACCAATCCAGTCCAATCCTTCTCCGCCATCCCCAACTGTTTTATGCATTTTATATATATATATATATATATATATATATATATATGTGTGTGTGTGTGTGTGTGTGTGTCTGTGTTTGTTTGTGTGTGGGCTGGGGGAGAGAGCAATTCCTGTTTCATTCTCTCTCTCTCTCTCTCTCTCTCTCTCTCTCTCTCTCTCTCTCTCTCTCTCTCTCTCTCGTATAATGGCATTTAAATATCCTGACATGTATTTTTCTAGCAATACCATAAGGTGATTAAATTGTAATCCTCTTTGTAGTTTATGAAGTGACGCGTTGAATATAATTCATCCTGTTGTCTCTATTATTCGTGTGTGTGTGTGGGGGGGGGGGGGGGCTAGGGGCATGAAGAATTGGAAAATGCTTCAAATACCAGAGCCTTTTGTGTTGAGGGTTGTTCTCTTGTGTGTCATACTCGGGTATTATTATAATTATATTCATAGAAAACTTCATTGCTTGAAATATGATATAAATTCTGGTGCTGTTACTTTGTATAAGGTATAGAAAAAAAATAATAAAGATTATTTGGTAATTCAGATTAAACTAAAGAGAATTCTTAGAATCTTAATTTTCTGATGGAAAAAATAATATTTTTAAGATAAATTATTGGTAGCATAAAATTTCGATTCAGACTACTGTAATATATTATAGAAATTAAAAAGTAAAGAGTAGTACGAGATCTAATAGTAGGAAGGGATGACAGTTACCCTAATGTGATTGGATCTTTCAGGAGGAGTGGCTTTTAAAGATGTTCGGAGAGGTGGAAATAAATGCAGGAAAGGTCCTGGTCAAATCTTGTTGCGAAATAGAAAATGTTGTAACGTTGGTTTATATGCCAGAATTAGTTTATTTTGATATTTACGAATTGATTATTGAGAATGAAAAAAAATAGAGATTAGCAAATGTTATGACTAAAAATGTTTTGATAATTATGAAAATAGGAAAGTCTGAAGGTAATTTGTTTTATGGTTAAGGAATTTTTTAACCTAAGTGGTTCAAGAAGAATATATATAAAATTTACTGCATGTAAATTATTTGGTGGTATGGGAAGTTTTCTGTTTCGTAGAAGTAAACATAGGTTTCGATGAAACTTCCATGAAAGTTGACAATAAATCCAGAGGTAGTGTCATGGAACGGTTTTACGTTATATTTCCAGCTGCATAAGACATCTGAATTAGCCTGCTTAAATATATATAAAAAAAAAAGCCAACAATGTCTAACGCAGCTAGAAATTAAATTTTCCTAGATAAAGATAAAGTAAAGTAGTTTGAAAATACGAAAGTGAATTTAGACCGAACAGATGTTAAGTACTGAACAATTAAATTTGGAGCTTATTCGTGAAGAAATTATATTTTTAGTTCAAAGTTGAATTATATTTTGTATAAAGTAAAGGCGAATGATAATAATTGGGAAAGAGTAAGATTATTATACAAATGCTGAAAATTCTGATTGAAAATTTTGTCAAGAAAAGGAATTGAACATGGCAAAGTCTTTGCTTCGTGGAACTAAGTGGGCGAGATAACACTTCCATGAAATGTAATATATGAAGAAGAGAATAGATTTCACAGAATTAGAAAATTGATTACATTGTTTTGAAAAAACAAGCTTTAAACTGGAAATTCTGGAGATTGGGACAAAATTATTAGTGTCTGCTTCAGAACGACTTGTGATGAAAACTGAGGCCAGCAGTTAGAAGGTCATCATTAAAGCTTTTTTAAACATGTCAAAATGTTTTTCAGTGACAGAACAATTGAAATAAATGAATTGTGTATTTGTTGACATTTTACTAAGATAGATCTTTGGAGTTTTATTAGAATCTTAATTTGATAATGAATGAACTTCTGTAAAGTACGAGACTGAGTGTAGATGATATATATTTATAACACCAGGGGACAATTACCTCTTGAGTATTGCTTAGAAAGGATATACTTTACTCCAAATTGGTTACTGTGAATTGATTTTTCAGGACTTTTTCTTTATAAACAGCTATGTTAAGAATAGGTTTGAGGATAACCTTGCTTTCGCATAGATATTTGCTTAACTAATCAAATTCTATCGATTTATTTTCTCATGGATTTCAACTAATCAAATTCCAAATCCGTTCGAAAATGGTTTAAGTTTGGATGGACTCCTTCAAATCACTAAATGATAACTACATTTATACAATTTAAAAATTACCAAGAATGAGTAGAAAAGAGAAACTTGTGAATGGTTTAAGAGTTTAACGAAATTACGTATATAGTTACAAAAACAAAATTAGATCAAAATAAATGGAAAGCGATTAAGATATCTGTACGCTACAATAGCCAACTCGAACTAATCAACATTTTGAGCAAATCAAACCAAGTCCAAAAACTAATAACGGTTCTAGGAATAAAAGTTAAACGCAAGGAATCCTTCACGTCGACTCAACAGAGCTCACACTCTTCAAACTTTACTGTTGAGTCTCTGCGATGACCCCGTTGTCAGCTCTTCATTTTTGGGCAACCATGGGTATGTTGAATTCAAAATCCAAAAATCCACTAAGCACTAGATATGAGCCAAATGCAGGATATTTATATGATCTTTTCATTGTTCTATATTGGGGCCTCGATAATAACCAACAGCAGTTAGAAATGTGTTATGAGGTATGGAATGTTATCATTACCACTTGATTGCAGTCAATTTTATTTCCATGTAAATTGTTATTGGAGTTCATAAAATCTTTCATAGAAAACTCCAAAAAGACTGAAGACTGAATTTTTAAATGCTGCTTTATCCTGTTGTGAAATCTAAAAACCAACTTTTAACTGTTGTTTACTTCTCCCGTTAAAGTTGTACAGATCACCGCTAGAGGCACTGAAGTAGACTGAACCCCGAGCATTTTTGGTGAGATTTCATAGATACAGTAGACAGGCCTATGTCTACTGGGTTACGTAAGTCGAGGTGCATTCTGGTTAATCCGTCTTCTGATGAATGATATTTTTACAACCTATTTCAAATTCTAAACAAAAAAGATTCGACATAGAAATTGAAATATGGCAAATGAATATAAAAAGAAGCTCACAAACAAAAACAATACGTTTATCCCCAAACTTATCTACAAAGAAAATTAAATGTTGCTTCTCTTTTACTCTCAATGCCAAATCAAATTAAGCGAAAATATCTGTAGATAGGGTAAGTAGGCCGGAAAGTAGAGCAATAAAATACTTAAATGGTAAGTTGGCGAGTTATTTCCAGCTGTTGAGCTGATTGTAGTACGGTGACTTTAGGCTTTAAGATGTCCCAAAAAGCCAACTGAAGTTCAGCTAATGATATAAAGCTGGTATGATGACTTCGCGCTTGAAAACATCAAAGAATGGGTGGCTTCAAATATGGGACAGCATATGTTTTCTTCAAGATTTCATAGATTGTGAAAAAGGAAGTGCAGGAAAGGCGGGCGACTTCTCATTACTGGAAGGAAAGGTTGATTACTTCTCTTTGTCTCTGGCAGGTCATCTCTTCATCTCGGACAAGACAATATTTTGTAGATAGGTATTTTTGTCGTTGAAAGGGGAGAAGGGGAAGTCTCTCGTCAGAACCTGTCTTTCTGATCTCTGCTTTTCTTAACGCGCGCCCTTTTGGAAGTTAATATATCTTGGTACGGGAGGATCTAATTATGATAGGCAATCATCATTTCTATGTAAGGATTTTTTTTTATATATATTTGCATCTACTTTAGTTTCCTTAAAAACACCCACTTCGGCCATGCCATATAAGCTTCGGGCTAAAATTTTCTTAAATAATCTGGACCCGATGCTGCACCATGTAACAAAAAGGGTGGCATGGGAGGCCGCGTGATGACGTTTCAACAAAAAGTGATCTTGATCGATCCTTGGTTTGTCCTCGAAGTGTTGATAACAGTAATTAAGGTGATGACATCTATGACTAAGCACTAGCTGGATTTCTTACATCAGACACTCTTGGATAAAAGATAGTTTTCCGATTTTGATATATATATATATATTTTTTTTAACCTTATTGCATATACCCATGACACGTTAAACAGCCGAGTTGACTAGGTCTCTCGCTTGAAATCAACCTCATCGTTTTCTTCTCTTTCATTTTGTGTCATCTTAATTTGCTCATTACGCTCTGCAAAGAGATGAAAGACATAAAGGCAATAGAATAAAATTGCGTTGACTTAAAACAAAGAAGCAAAGGACATTGGACTAATGGTCCATCAGTATCCCTCAGGTATAATCAACGTTCGATCCTAATTTAATATTGACACGATTAAAGGAGATGAGACAGTAATTTTTTTCTATTCCAAAAGTGAATTTTCTTGATAACAAAAACTTGGATAAAATTTTTCATGATAACGAGAGACAACGAATCTCTACTTTTTAGAAATACGAATAGAGAACGTAACTATGAGTAAAACATTTGCTCGAATGCTCATATTTCAGACTTATATAAACAATATTTCGATATTTATCATCAGCAACGATTCCAAATATTTTCTGTTGAAATCTTTTAAAATGTAGATGGTAATATCTTTATCTCCTTTAGAGTTAAAATGTACCATCCTGATGATGATGATTATTATTATTATTATTATTATTATTATTATTATTATTATTACAACCTAAGCTACAATACTAGTTGGAAGAACAGGATGCTTTAAGCCCAAGGGCTCCGACAGGAAAAAATAGCCCAGTGAGGAAAGGAAGTAAGGAAATAAATAATGAACAATCTAAATGAAAGATTTTAAGAACAGTAACAACATTAAATTAGATATTTCATGTATAAACTATAAAAACTTAAAAAAAGAGGAAAAGAAACAAGATAGAATAGCGTGCCCAAGTGTACCCTCAAGCAAGAGAACTCTACCTCATGGCAGTGGAAAGCCATGGTACAGAGGCACTACCTACCCAAGACTAGAGAACAAGGCTTTGATTTTGGAGTGTCCTTCTCTTAGAAGAGCTGCTTACCATAGTTAAGGCGTCTCTTCTACCCTTACCAAGAGGAATATAGCCACTGAACAATTACATTACAGTAGTTAATCCTTTAAGCGAAGAAGAATTATTTGGTAATCTCAGTATTGTCAGGTGTATAAGGACAGAGGAGAATTTGGAAAGAATAGGCCAGACTATTCAGTGTTGTATAATCAAAGGAAAATGAGCCGTAACCAGAGAGAGATCAAACGTAGTACTGTATGGCCCGGGAAAGGACCCAAAAACTATAGCGGTAGTATCTCAACAGGTGGCTAGTGTCCAGGCCAACTTGCTACCTACAAATGTAATAAAAAAGTATTGTCCAAATGCTTTTCCCTGATTTTCGTCAGCAACAATTGCTGGACATTCAAGGAACTGTCTATTCATCTTATGGCACTATTTATTGATAGTGTTTTTCTGGAAGGCGTTGCGTGTCGAAATATCTGATTCCAGAAAGACTTCATTCATACAATATTTTGTTTTGTTAAATTATAGGTAATTAGATATATATGTATCTATACCATATGGACACTGATATTGTTACTGATGAATGTATCTATTGTATACTATATAGTCTCATGAAATAAAAAAAAAAATCTTCAAATACTTAGAAAAAAGGACTTGTAGATCCTGAAATGGACGTTTGACCTATAAAAGGCCAAGGAAATGTTTAATAAATCATCTTTATGTTGAATTGTGTGGGCCTCATCTATCACAGATTTTGAGTTATAGAGAAAGTAGGTCAAGGGGAAACATGGCATAACTATTTCTTAATATGCAGAGGAAAAGGGGAAGATAACTAAGACGTATTGTAATGATAAAAGAAAAAAAAACAATTTATGGCATAGTAAAAATAAAAAAACAATAACTTACGGCATAGTCAAAATGGATTAAAAAAGATCGAAGAGAGCAAATAAAATTCTCATTCCCTGTGGATCTGCAATCTACTTATTTGCATGGTTTTCTTTTTACCGATTTTTGGGCGTTGTTGTATGAAATTTATCAACGAGAAAAACAATGACCGATAAAAACAGCGAACGATATTTTTATACGGGTCTTTCAAGGATAGATGACTTCTTATTCATCAATATATACATGGTTCAGATAATGAATATTTTGAAGAACAAGTTCAAAAAACGTCGTTTTAAAAGATTGATGTTCAGTCGAGTGCACTTGTATTAGTTTCTAACGTGAAAACACTTTATGTAAAGTTTTTCAGTAGGTAATTACTGCTTTCCAGAAAAGTTCGCTATTTTCACTAGATTTTCTGTGTAGTTAAATTGCATTCTGGTATGTTCATGAGAGAGATGAGGGAGGGGGGACGACTTTAATAATCGTAACTTCTCCAGACACCAAAATTTATGTTTTGAAGTTTGCCAGTATTAAAGAGCTATTTTACAAAGTTACCGAAAAAGGACAAGCATATGCAGCAACCCTTTAATTAGTTTGCTTGGCCACCCGGTAAGGCATCTGTTGGGGAGGAAGTATCTAGTGTGTAGTATATTTTATCATTTTACCGAACACTTGCTTGAATAGATGATTATCAGAAAATCTGTGGCTGCTGTCTATGAGTTCAATTTCAAAGAACCTATTAATCAACCAGGCTTTTATTGCTCTTAGTGCAGCTGTACAGTATAAAATCCTTTTCAACCTAATAGGATTCCGAATCATTCGAGAATAAGTGTGGCTACTGGTGAGGCAGTGTCAACATCCTTATTCTGTTAATATCACATGACTTCACATCTCGGTTTTAGAATTCTTCAGTTCTTGTTACTGTAAAATAATTGTAAGTGCCCCTGGGAGTCTACTATTACTAAGTAGAGTTGTGGTGGCCTATGTGGTAACGTCCTTGATTGGTGATCGCCAGACTGGGGTTTGAGTCCCGCTTATAGTCGTTAGTTCCTTTGGTCGCTGCAACCTAACCATCCTTGTGAACTAAGGATGTGGGTTTTGGGAAAGCCCATTGGTATATCTGCTAAGTCATTAGCAGCCATATCCTGGCCTTCCTTGGTCCTAGCTTGGGTGGAGAGGGGACTTGGTCGCTGATCATATTTATATATGGTTAGTCTCTAGGGTATTGCCCTTCTTGATAGGGCAATGTCACTGTCCTTTAAACCCTTAAGCATTTAAACCTTGTCGTCACACCATATTTTTTTGGTGGTTTTGCATCTTCTGACCAGATTTTAATTAACCAAGCAAATATCGCTAGCATAAATGAAAGTTCAGTTCATCTTCTTGACGTCAAAAGATCAGCCCCATGTTTTCAATGAGAGATTTCCCTATTTAACACTCTCCCAAATGAATACAAAATAAATAAAAGTCAAGACAATGTAATTACACTTGCCAGATACTATAGAATTATATTTTGATTTTGCCATTTTCATTGCGTTCGGGGGCAATGAAAAGCATCTAATCTAGTAAAATACTTAATGTAATTCATTTCATAACCAATTTCATTTTTCGGAATGTATGATATTTTTAAGTTGACCGCAGATTTGGTTTAAAAACTAGCTTAAAGTACATGATAATAGGACCCTCTTAGTGTTAGCTCGTCATAATTCTATTTTACGTATTAGAATGATGCTGTCGCCTGTTGGGAACACTTCGAATAATTTTTGAATGCAAAGAAAAGAAAGGTACCGATCTTTGTCTGGAGGAAGACGTATTTTAGGCTTCCCTTTTCTGCCATTACTGGTTCTGTTGTTAAACTCTGACAATATAAAAAAAATTAAAAGGAAATGTGCTAGGGTGACAACACTTTTAAGTGCAAGAAAAGTGGCAGTGGTACTTACAGCATCGTGCTTCTTGGCCTTCCTCGTTCTTAAGTATTTGTTGGCTATAGTTCTTAATGCAATATGAATTTCTTTATTTGTTAATGTATTTTCATCTGCAGGCTGAGATTTTCTTTTCCTGGCGACCTTTCTATTCTGTGTTAGTAATTTCTGAAGATTAATGGTCTTTTCTGTATTTTTTATATATAGAAATAAGGACTCATGATAGTGAAAATGAGATCAAGTCTTTGTAATGTTAAAAGGGACGGTCAGTGTCCTTGGTAAATAAGGTGAGAATTTGTTCTGCTTTACGATTATACCGATACCTCTACACCATTATTATTATTATTATTATTATTATTATTATTATTATTATTATTATTATTATTAGCTAAACTACAACCCTAGTTGAAAAAGCAAGATGCTATAAGCCTGAGGTCTACAACGGAAAAATAGCCCAGTGAGGGAAGGAAATAAGGAAATAGATAAACGATATAAGAAGTAATGAACAATGAAAATAAAATATTTTAAAATCATTAGCAACATTAAAACAAATACTTCATATATAAACTATAAAAAGACTTATATCAGCCTGTTCAACATTAAAACATTTGAACTTTTAAAGTTCTACTGATTCGACTACCCGATTAGGAAGATCGTTTCACAACTTAGTCAGAGCTGGAATAAAACTTCTAGAGTACTGTGTAGTATTGAGCCTCATGATGGAGAGAGAGAGAGAGAGAGAGAGAGAGAGAGAGAGAGAGAGAGAGAGAGAGAGAGAGAGAGAGAGAGAGAGTTGTTTTTTTCAAAAGGATATTGGGTGGAAACGAACTGCCTAATTCCCATTATCTTTGGAATTGGAACCCGACGTATGTGACATGATAATGAAGCATCAGTATTGAATCAACAAACTGTTTTCATTGTTGAACTGAAAGTGCTTTCACTTCAACAGACTTTAGAGAACAAAATGCCTCATTTAATGGCACCGAACATTCTGGTACGTTACTTTCAGAGCCCATTTTATACTCCGAATACCAGAATTTATTTATAAACACGAGAAGTATATATATATATATATATATATATATATATATATATATATATATATATATATATATGTATGTATATACATATATATATATATATATATATATATATATATATATATATATATGTATATATATAATGTGGGTGTGTATCTCATTCATCCTTTTCTTATGAGATTTACAATGACATGGATTTATTTGCCCTTTAACTTGAAGTTATGGTAGCGCAGTGGATGAAATCTTCAACTCACAACTAATGGGTTGGAAGTCCTATCCTGACTCGACGCTCGCAGCTCGATAAAGTTTTAATTTTTTTTCACTAGAGGTCACGAGTGAACACTAGTTGGGAGACCCAACAGGTCCACCTGATTACTCATTAGCAGCCATCGCCTGTTCCTAGCTTTTGTTCAGTTTCTATGACATTGTTTTGCCGTTTCTCTATGCCGTTCAATTTCATGATGTTTAATGCGGTACTCATTGTAATGTTTACAAGTTTTGTTTTGTTTATAATGTTTTCTAAGGATAGAAAAACCCTGACTAGAATTTAGATAGAACAGTATGTTAGAAAAGTGTGGTTTATTTGTATATGTATGATTTTATGTTTGTATGTATGTACCTCATGCATGCTGTTGTTTTTCCCCTTGCCTCATTCATGCGATAAATGATTGATACACGATATTTTCGTTCATAATACAAGGAAAAGACCAACCATTGATTCCACCATGCAATTAAAATTGCATTTTTATTTACCCAATACGTAATAACATTTGCCCACAGTTCTGCATTGGCCTTAGTGAGTTTTGCACTTCTTAAAATCATTATATAAAAATCCTCTTTTTGGTCACCTTATTTATGGTATGATGTTTAGAATTAGGCATTGTCACAAAATGATTATTCTATCTTGGTTCCTGTAATATAATAATTTTTTTTTTTTTTATTAAAATAGATGGTTGGATGTCGGCTTTGGCCAGTCCGCTATATAAGCTGTTGTTTTGGTTCATTGATAGGATTTTGACAGATCCGTTTTCATAGGCTTTGGCTTTACGAAAATGGCAATTCTGTCAATAAGCCCAACTTTGATTTAAGCTTGGGTATATATATATATATATATATATATATATATATATATATATATATATATATATATAACGGATTTTGAGCGAAGCGAAAAATCTATTTTTGGGTGAGATAGCCATGTCGTCCTGATGGAAGTTCCTATAGGGTAGCTTCCTAGGGTATATTACAACTACGGCGATATTCCCAGAGAATTTACCTTAAGGTACCAGAATTCTAACTCCTGGAGCGAGTATCCCTCGTGAAAGGGATATCGCGACATATCAGAGGACGTATTCTAGACACGTCACATGGCAATCTACGACCTGAACAGAGATTTCGTCTCGTAGGAGGGAGATTGATGAGATACGAATTCGGGAAAGAAAAAGGGGAGCCGCTCCCAAGGCTTCCCTATCCCCCGATTCGTATGCGTGCCTGGCGCCAATCCTGGCGCCATCTGTATTCCTTGTAGCGTACACGAGGTGCTACAGATACTGTATGTAGGGAGGGGTCCTACAGCCCTTTCTTAGAAAGGCAAGGGCGGGTCCATCAGGACGACATGGCTATCTCACCCAAAAATAGATTTTTCGCTTCGCTCAAAATCCGTTTTTTGGGCTCAAGCCATGTCGTCCTGATGGAAGTGTACCAGAGCATTACTGTATCTGTGGATTCTCAGAATGTGCCGTACTCCCCGGAGGTATTTATTCCCGGTCGACTAGACCTAGAGACCTAAGATGTTACCGTTATACATCTTTTCAACTAACTATAAACTATGTTAGAGCTTCCTGCCCCCTACAGGGAAGAGTCCTACTAGACTCTGGAAAGTCTCGAAGAGTACATATATCTATGTATGAATACCAGGCAAGCTAATATAGTGGTCTCGCCCTATATTAAGTAAAGCATAGTTTGTATAGAACCACTGCGTCAATATATTGACCAGTAATCCGCACAATACTTGTATTGGACAAAGGTTTATATCCGCATAGGAAGAAACTAATAAAACCGCCCTCGTCCCTTTATGGGACGGAGTCCTCCCATTAGGGGACTTACATAAACCAATGCAACATAGCTTGCATAACAGAACAATTCTATCAGAATTATCCCAGATAAGATACATAGAATTAAAATGCTCAATTATACCAATAAATTGACACAGGTGAAAGAGACGCAAGGTTCTCAAGAACAAGTTTATTGACAGATAATAAACAGACAGGTTAACAATAAATATATATATTTATATAAAAGAGGGTAACCCAAAACTTTAAGCATAAGTATGATAGTAAACAGAACTTGTTTATCTGAAAGAAAAACCATTAAACACCACTTTAATAAGATACCAAGGTATCAAGTCATAAAAAATCTGTATTACAAATCAATCACATTAGCGTTAGAAACGCTTGGCACACATGTCTGAACTTATGCAAGGTTCACCTTTGAAAGAAGGAACAGTCTATATGGGCACTTGGTGCCCTCATTTAGTTTGTAGTACAGTATGTACCTACACACTCACCCTGGACTTAATCGTCCCAATTAAGACCACTGTTCCTCGCAGAGTTAAACAGTAGGGTTAACTACACGACCCACTGCTACCACAGATCTCTTAAGTTCCTCTACTTGCTTCGCATAGTGGCGAAAGAACACCCTGGAAGACTTCCAGCCCGTGTATGAACGGAGATGTTCAAAATCCATACAATTAAAGAAATTTAGGGATGAGGCAACTTTCCTCGGATCGTGACCTGCGGGTGTACTGTCAGGATCCGCTCTGCGAATAAAATATGTCATTTTCGCTCTGAGTTGATTCAGAGATAAATTTGAGCCTGATGTTTCTCCCCTGAATAGTTGACTACCCTTGAAGTCTGAAGTTCTACGAAGATAGACCTTTAGGCATTCTACTGGACATAGAGATGCATCTTCTTTCAGAGGGCAGATTCTCCAGGGACCCCACCTGTTGGTGGGTAACTCATTCTTGGCGAGAAACGTAGGATCCGGAAACAGGTTCAGCCCCCCCCCCATCCAGGAACTGAACACGACCTGCCTCTCTCGAGAGGGCTACGATCTCACTAACCCTGGCCCCGGACGCGAGTGCAAATAGGAAAATAACTTTTTGCGTCAAATCCTTTAACGCACATTCTTCATTGCTCAACAGGGAGGCGAAATGAAGAACTTTGTCTAAAGACCATGAGATGGGCTTTGGAGGTGCTGAAGGTCTGAGCCTAGCGCAGGCTTTCGGAACTTTATTAAAGATCTCGTTACCTAGGTCGATCTGGAAGGCAAATAAAATGGGTCTCATCAAAGCCGATTTACACACTGAAATCGTGTTAGCTGCCAATCCTTGGCCATGGAGGTGGATGAAGAAAGATAAGCAGAAGTCTGTTGAGATCTCCTGCGGATTCTTTGCCTTTACAAAGGCCACCCATTTTCTCCAAGATGACTCATATTGCCTTCTAGTCGATTTGCACTTGTATTCCTCTAGGAAGTCTATGCTGGCTTTCGAAATCCCGAAACGCTTTCTCACCGCTAGGGCGAGAAAATCATGAGCTGCAGGGTCTGGGTTTTCTGTAATGAAGCGCAGACAGTCGACTTCTGGACTCGCTGGGTCAGAACTGGATGTGGTAGCGGCACGAACTTCATCTGTAGTTCCAACGCCAAGGGGAACCACATACTGTTCGCCCACTTGTGGGCCACTATTGCCGCTACCCCCTTGAAGGATCTCAGTTTGTTGAGGACCCTCAACAGAAGGTTGTGAGGAGGGAACAGATAAATCCTGGACCATCTGTTCCAGTCGAGGGACATTGCGTCCACTGCTTCCGCTAAGGGGTCCTCGTACGGGGACACGTACAGGGGCAACTTCTTGTTGTCTTTCGTCGCAAAGAGGTCTATTTGCAGTTCTGGGACTTGATTCAGAATGAAGGAAAATGATCCTGCGTCTAAGGACCATTCCGACTCTATCGGTGTGAACCTGGATAGGGCGTCCGCTGTCACATTGCGGACTCCTTGAAGGTGAACTGCCGACAGGTACCAATTCTTCTTTTCCGCCAATCGGAAAATGGCTAACATCACTTGGTTGAGAGGTGGTGACCTCGACCCTTGTCGATTCAAGCATCTCACAACCACCTCGCTGTCTGTCACCAATCTTATGTGGATCGAGTGACACGGGGAGACTTTCTTTAAGGTAAGGAGCACTGCCATAGCTTCTAGAAAGTTTATATGAAAGGTCCTGAATAGCTTGGACCAAGTCCCCTGGACTTTTTTCCGATGAGAGTGACCTCCCCATCCCTCCTTTGAGGCGTCTGAGTGAATCGTCATCGACGGGGGAGGTGGCTGAAGAAGAACCGACTTCTTTAGATGTCTGGCTTGGGACCAAGGTCTGAGAAGAGTACGTAGCCGAGGCGGCACTGGTCTTCTCAGGTCTCTTCGCGCGTTTGATGCATACCTTCTCCAAACTCCGGTTGTAGCCTTTAGCTGTGCTCTTAGCACTGGGTCTGTCACTGAAGCAAACTGGAGAGAGCCTAGTACCCTCTCCTGTTCGCGTCTTGATATCCTTTCGGAATCTAGAAGTCTCTTGACAGAGCCCGCTATCTCCTTCCTTTTCTTCATTGGGATGGAGAAACTGTGTGACAAAAGGTCCCAGTGGATTCCCAGCCACTGGAACTTTTGGGATGGAGAAAGTCGAGACTTTTTCTTGTTGATCTTGAAGCCTAGGTACTCTAGGAACTGGATCACCTGACTGGAAGCTTGCAAGCATTCGGTCTCGGATGCTGCCCACACCAGCCAGTCGTCCAGGTAGGCTACTACCTGAATTCCCTTTAGGCGTAATTGTTTGAGAGCTGCGCTCGCAAGCTTCGTGAAAATCCTTGGGGCTATGTTTAGCCCGAATGGCATGGCTCTGAAGGCGTACAGTTTCCGTTGTAGCCTGAACCCTAGGTAGGGGGAGAGTCGACGGCTGATTGGAATGTGCCAATAGGCGTCTGACAAGTCTATAGAGACTGAGTATGCCCTCTTGGGCAGTAAGGTCCTTATGTGTTGCAGTGTTAGCATCTTGAATTTGCAATTCACTATGAACTTGTTGAGTGGTGACAAGTCCAGAATGACTCTGAGCTTTTCCGAGTCTTTCTTGGGAACACAAAACAGCCTCCCTTGGAATTTGATGGACTTCACCTTTCGGATCACATTTTTCTCCAACAGTTCTTGAACGTACTCCTCCAAAATGGGGGTGGAGTGTTGGAAAAACCGAAGGCATGGGGGTGGAGTGCTGTACCAGCTCCAACCCAGTCCATTCTTGAGTAGGCTTTGGGCCCAGGGATCGAAGGTCCAGCGATCCCAAAATTTCATCAGTCTCCCTCCTACCGGTATCATTTCACTTGGACTGCCGTCCTGAGGTCTTGCCTCCCTGACCACGACCACCTCTGAATCCCCTTCCCCTTGAGGGGCGCCTAGACGAGCCTCTGGCTGCTCCTCTAGGTTTTGCACGAAAGGAAGAAGACTGTCCTTCGAACGTTGGGGCGAATGTGGTTGACTGACCTGGCACAGCCTGGGGTACCCACTGAAAGGCAGTCGGGGTTTGTGCCACCATCTGGGGCACTGGAGGCAAAGGCAATTGCAGTTGCTGTTGCTGTCTATA
This sequence comes from Palaemon carinicauda, assembly GCF_036898095.1. Taxonomy (NCBI): domain Eukaryota; kingdom Metazoa; phylum Arthropoda; class Malacostraca; order Decapoda; family Palaemonidae; genus Palaemon; species Palaemon carinicauda. The sequence goes on from NC_090743.1 coordinate 28,752,175, forward strand.
AGGCTTGGCTGGCCGAAATGGTAGCCTAGTCTTCATATTCTTCCTCTTTGGTTGAGGACCCTCATCCGGGGAAGATTTTCTTTTGATAGCCAGGCCCCACTTCTGGAGAAGGTTTCTATTCTCCACGGCGGCCTTATCAACAACCTCTTTGACCACATCGGTAGGGAAAAGGTCTTTTCCCCAAATGTTGGAGGAGATTAATTTCCTTGGTTCGTGTCTCACCGAAGCCCCGGCGAACACGATCTCCCTGCAAGCTCTCCTTGCCTTGATGAAGCCATAAAGGTCCTTCGTCACTGTGGCTAGGTGAGACTTAGCCACTACCATGAACATTTCATGGACCTTAGGGTCACTTGCCATTGTCTCAAGAGTGGTCTGATGAGACATTGAGGCAGCCAGTCTTTCTTTGGTCTCGAACTCTCTTCGTAAAAGAGATTCGGGCAGCTTGGGGAGGTCCTCGCCGAATTGCCGTCCGGCAATATCAGCCTCCAACTTTCCCACTGAGAATGTCAGATGGACATCCTTCCAGTCTTTGTGGTCCATAGGCAGAGCCAGCGACAAGGGTTTACACTCCTCCAGGGAGGGGCAAGGCTTGCCGGCCTCGACTGCCTTTAGGACAGCCGCAAACCCTTTTTGTAAAAAGGGGAAGGCTCTATCAGGAGAGGACACAAAAGAAGGGAGCTTCTTGCTCAATGCAGCTACCTTCGAATTCGAGAAGCCCCTCTCTTTCATCGAGGATGAAAGTAGGGCTTGAGCCTTAGCGTGGTCCATAATAATGACCTCCTTCGGCTCTGTCTCCTCCCTTGAAGCTGGTTCTTTTCTCAGCCGGACATAGCAGTCCGGATATGATGCCTTGCTGGGCCAGAATTCTACCTCCTCTAGGGGAACTGAACCCAGCTTATCCGAAATGACGATCTTACCAGTCGTCATTGGCATGTGCTCAGCATACCTCCATGGGTTAGCATCTGAGCATATGGGAAGGTCTTTCACATTGAGCCTTTTCTGGGGCCCATGTGATTCTGCTAGGGACTGCATACGCAGTTCCATTGCAGTCGCCTTCTCCTGATTCTCCTTTTGCATTTGTTGGATCATTCCAACAATCGAAGAGAGGGCCTGTCCCAGTTCTACTGGGAGACCAGCCGATGTTGAGGGGATGGGCTCCGGCATCTGAACCGGAGTAGCCGACACCTCGTCGACCCCATCCTCTACGACATCCGGGGTTTGAACTTGATCCTGACCTTCTGCCAGGAGGTCTTCTTCCAAACCTTCGTCCAGGTCAGACATCCTGTCACACAACTGGATGTCTTGCATCGCATCTGCGACTTCCTCGTCCACCTGGACTTGATCTTGAGGGATCTCCTCTTGAGGCTGGGGAATCACTGCTTCAGCTGATGCCTGGGGAAAAAGATACGCCCTCATCTTCTCACTTGGAAGATAAGGGCCAGAGGTGTTCTTCTTGAAGCCCCTTACCCAAGTACGAAGCTTTTCCCTAGCTATATCCCTTGATTCCGCCGTTCTAGGGGAATCAAAAGCCTCAGTAATCAGGTTAGTGCATACAGTACATACCTGAGGGTCCCAATACTGGAGATCATCCTTGGAGACAGCGCATGCTGCGTGTCTCCTACAACACTCATGTCTGCAGAGGTTCTTGCTGCGGACATTGCAGAAAACATTTCCGCACTTCGGAGGGTCCTCCTGTAAAGAGAAAAAATTTCCATGAGTATTAAGTGAACTATGTATCACTGGATATGCATAGTATAGCATAACAATTCATAAAGGAAAGACACACACTTGTGTTTCCCTCACAACCCATTGTTGCAGCCTTCCAGATAATAAAATCAAAATGGTTTATCTCTACTAGAGTAACCAATGCAAGGTTTCCAGAGGAAACAGGTGGAGCTCACACCTAGGCAATGATTTTAAAATCCTGGATAATAGACGGGGAAGAACTCTGCTTCCTGTCTGAGGGCAACAGCAAAGGGCTGTGCAAGAAAACACAATAGTGTTAGAAGATACAGTGCTGTACCTAAACTTTTACTATAGTTTTCTTCTTACTGTATATGCTATACAGAAGAATACTAGTACAGTATAGGAGGATGTGTGCCGGCCTGCCTTTGCCGGCCGGCACACACCACAATTAGCTTTAAAGTATACTACTTAACAGCTATAGGGCGGCAGCCCTCTGGTTCAAATGCCTGTGCCGGCGGCAGCAGCTGCCGGCCAGCAACAGCCAGTGTTGGCCGGCAATGACTGCCGGCCAGCAACTACACAAGGTAGTACCCAGCTGCCGGCCACACTCTTGGTGACCGGCAGACAAGGACTGACATAAGCCGGCCGGCAAAGGTACAAGACCGATGCCAGCCGGCAGCAAAAGAACCAGAAGACTACACCTGCCCGGCTGCCGGCCTCATAGGCCGGCAGCCGGGACAGGTACAGCACTAGAAGAAAATAGAATGGATGCCGGGATAAGAGTGTACACAACCCCCCGAGCCCGGCAACCGAAAGAGTGCATATAAGGAAGGGGAGAAACTTAATTCAGGCTTCCTTGACCAATGCCGTCCGGCTCTGCCGGCAGGCATGGATGAGAGACCAAGAGAGGTCCGGGCAGCACTCGAAAACATAAGACCCTTGCCGGCCAGCATCTCTGCCGGCCTGCAATGGGCTTAGTCAATTCCACATCCCAACCTATACTAGGTCCAGAAGTAGAATGACGTACAGTACAGTAATACCCCTGCCGGCCGGCAAGGTACAGTACAGTAATGGCTAGGCCATTACGGAGATAGAGGGGGAAGGGACAAGAGGGTCCTGCCAACCTTGCTTTAGTGACAGATCACCCGCAGCCAAGAACTTTGTCTTAGCCTAAGGGAGATCTAAGGGAAAGGGCCAGCAATACTTGCCAGCTTCCAGAGCACCAAAGCAAGGAAGGCGTTGCTACTCCCAAGGGAAGATTTTATCCTCCCCGAGAACAGCAACAGGACTTAGTCTGGTCGATCACAAAAGAAGGAATCATAACTTACAGAAACCTTCGATAGTGACCTAAGGGAGCTAAGCTCCCTTTGTAAGTGTTAGGTCAGCGAGGGGGACTCTGCCCCAAGCCAGACAACACGGACTCAGACTAAAAACTCTGTTGTTCTGTCCCTCTTTGAACCAGACTTTGCTGGAACAGGAAGGTACAGTAACACCCTAGTATAGTTTTATCGAAAATAAATTCGGAAAAAACCACTTAGGGATAAGCCCAAGGCTTAAACAGAGGGAAAGGGATTGCATACCTTCTCCGAAGAAAAGAAAGCAACCGGGGAGTATAATAAAGTATACTAAGGCTCCATAAGCAATTAGCCTAGGCACCAAGAGAATCGATTACCTAATTCACCGAAACTCTCACGTATACAATCTTGGAAATATTCCACACAGTCTAAAATGTATAAAATATAGCCTAAAGCTTCAATAAAATTTTAATTACACTCGGAAAAACCAAAATCATGCATTAAGTACTAGGACCAAACGACTAGGCTACATGGCCTAGCGTAGGCCAGAATGGCGAATACTTCGCCAAATAATACTAAGCACGAAAGGAAATCCTATGTAAAGCTAAATAGCTAAAATTTATTAAGCAAAACAACCAGGAATGTCACTCTGACTAACTAATTTATACCTAGCGAGTGACAGTGTCCAGGACACCTCTGGTAGGCTACGGCTCTTGTATCAAAGATTAATCCTATTAATCACTCAAAATTTTACCAAGAGCCTACATTTATACATAACAGACACTATACTCAACTTATCCGAGGCCAACGAAGACGAAGAAGCCATGAAAAGCTGAATAAATCCAAGATTTGCGAGAAAAACAGGAAAAAACACCGAGTTGTTAAGCTACGCAAAAAGGAATACAGATGGCGCCAGGATTGGCGCCAGGCACGCATACGAATCGGGGGATAGGGAAGCCTTGGGAGCGGCTCCCCTTTTTCTTTCCCGAATTCGTATCTCGTCAATCTCCCTCCTACGAGACGAAATCTCTGTTCAGGTCGTAGATTGCCATGTGACGTGTCTAGAATACGTCCTCTGATATGTCGCGATATCCCTTTCACGAGGGATACTCGCTCCAGGAGTTAGAATTCTGGTACCTTAAGGTAAATTCTCCGGGAATATCGCCGTAGTTGTAATATACCCTAGGAAGCTACCCTATAGGAACTTCCATCAGGACGACATGGCTTGAGCCCAAAAATATATATATATATATATATATAATATATATATATTTTTTTTTTTTTTTTTTTTTTTGTATTTTAATCTATTTTTGTAATTCATCAAAGCCTAAGTCAGTTGAGATCAGCGCGGCTTTCACTGTTTCTTGTATACATTTTTCATTTCTCTCCTTTTGGATCATTTTGTGGATATTCTCTTCTCTTACGAAAGTCGTAGATTAGGAAAGAAGTGGATTGTGTCTTATTGTTTCTTTCTATGTCTTCTTTCATCAGGAATCTCTGATTATTTATGTCTTCATTTGGCAAATGAGAAATGCGAAAGCTTACTCGAAACTCTTTTATGTCTCATTTCCAAAGCAGATGAGTAAATCACCGTCGGATCTTGCTTCAATTATTCAAAGTGCTGTAATTCTTAGTGGTAATATATATATATATATATATATATATATATATATATATATATATATATCTTTTGTCTCTCATAAAAGTTATAAATGATTCCATACGGTTATCAAAATCTTCTATGGCCTCATAAATTATTTTATTATTCCTGGAAACTATTAATTTTCCTTTTTTTGTTGTAGCTTGCAGGGAGAGAGAGAGAGAGAGAGAGAGAGAGAGAGAGAGAGAGAGAGAGAGAGAGAGAGAGAGGGAGGGAGGGAGAGATAAACCATGAAGAAAAGGTTAAATTGAAATATCACCATATTCATCATTCAAATCCAATGCTTCAATGCAGGCTTTAATAGCTTCAGAGAACTATTAGTTTCAAATCTATAGAATCCATTTGAACGTACCATCCTTGGAAGAAAAAAGTCTTTCGCCTGACTTGATTATCTCATCAGTAACTAAAGGGGCTACGGCAGTGTACCTGTCTATCGGTAAGGGAGTTTTGCCCTTTTTATTATGAGTGAACGAGGATTGGCGATGTTGAAGGAAAGGGCCGGAGACAGGTAATGAAAGGAAGTGTTCGTTTCCTATGGCTTTCCCCCCTCTTTTTTTTTCTTATTGACTCCTTTGTGTTTAACTTCCTCTCAGAAGATTGGGAGTATTACCTTCAGAGGTTCTAAACAAATCAAATTTTGAAGGAACTGAATTAGCGGGTCCCATAGCCTATTTGAAGAAAGCAACCGACGAAACGAGGAAAGGAGACAACAGAGAGAGAGAGAGAGAGAGAGAGAGAGAGAGAGAGAGAGAGAGAGAGAGAGAGAGAGAGAGAGAGAGAAAGAGTATGATTGTTGTCTTTAGACTATGTGAATCTGTACAAATAAATTTTTATTTAAAATATAAATACTTTTGCATTAATACATATATGTCTCTTAAGTATAATTCAAATGACTCGGCATAAAACTAGATGTAACCTGAGCTTTGTAATAAAAAACAAGATATTTTTTCTTCTGTGTTAATGAAACTTGCTTGTAAAGTTAACAGTGTTTATGCTTGGGAAGTATGGATGATAGGTACTGTGGAAGATTGTTTTTTACTTTATTTTTTAGTTGTATTTTGTTTACCAAATCCACAGAGAGAGAGAGAGAGAGAGAGAGAGAGAGAGAGAGAGAGAGAGAGAGAGAGAGAGAGAGAGAGAGAGAGAGAGCGTGTGTGTGTGTCAGCGAGCGAGAGGTGATTAGTGTAATGATTGTATGTGTGAAAAAGACTGTTGGTGTAATTGAGATTGTTTGTTTATATTTTTAGCTAGCTTAGGACAGTGGTGAATGTCTTGAGCTAATACTTTTTTTTTATTTGACTGCAGCCAGAGGCAGTTGTGTGTGCTTGAGTGCTGGGATTTATTTATCATTTTATCCACCATGGAAGTTATTTTTTTATAAGAGGAAGTACTGTGTTGTTATTTATCTTTGCTAGGCGCGATTGTGAATGATAGAAAGTTTATTATTTATCTTTGGTTATAATGCGATAGTTTAGTTAGCTAGGAGTGTTCGTAAGTGTTTTTTTCTTTTTTATTTAGCAGGCCGTAATTCTTCCTTTGGAGAACTTATTTATTTTAAAATGTGGATCAATAGTTGCTGACCTGGCATGTAATAGATTGTATTTAGACTGTTCCTTTGGATTGCACAACTGTTGATGACCTGACCCGTGTATTAAGATTACGTATGATGACGATGATCTTGACACCCATGGCCCCGAAGAGTTAAGGCTGTTGTGGCAAATTACCAGATAGTCTTCTGGTTATCATACAGTGGTGTTGTGCCAAGAAAGACAGTTGGCCCAGTGAATGAATTTTCCTTGTGACTGTTATTTTTCGAAAGTGTTAGTGAACACACACGCAATTTATATGTTTTGTGTTCTTAAACTTAGGGTTGTAGTGAATTCAAGTTAAGTTTTGTTGATGTTTAGTTTTAAGCTTTTATTGATTTTGAGGGGTTTATTTGATTGTTGATGGTTTTTGTGTTAACCGTTTAGTTTAAGGAATATAGTATCAAGGTTATGTTTTGTTTTTATTTTCCTTCTGTCCAAGAGTCCAGTTGATAACGTAAGGGGAAAGTTTGTGCTTAGAAGACATTTGTCTAATAGTGATCAAGGGTGTGGGGTTTATTGTTGGAAAATCCCGCTACAGTACCATTCCATTTATTGGGGTTTTTGTGAATACCATTGAAAGGCTCAAAATTAATACTGGATGGATTACTGCATAAGTGATTTGTGCAGAGGGTGTAGATAGAAAATGATATTTAAGAAATCAAAGTCAATCCCATCTTTCAATTATAAGAAATGAAATGATTATTTTGTGGTTTTGAGAACAAAGGCATCAGAAGGATATTGTGAGTTAAATGGGATGAGAAGATTAGAAATGAAACTATAAGAGATTACTCGGGTGCCCTATGTGGATATGATACTGATGAGGGGTAGATGGAGATGGTTTGGGCATGCTCTTCGCACTCGCCACGAGAGATTAGTTCACAAAACTTTTAACTGGGCTTCACAAGGCACTAGAAGAGCCTACATTGCTGAGGACTATGACGCGCGAAGTAGATGATGAATGAAGAAGTATTGAATTGAAAGGTCAAGATAGAGACGACTGGTGAAATCTAACCTAGGCCCTTTGCGTCAATAGGCGTAGGCGGAGATGGTGATGATACATTCAAAGACCTTCAATTCCTCTAGAAAGAGTTTTTTTTTTAATGTAAAGTAGAAACTGCTGATGGTCTTTCTTTTTCATTTGATTCAAAACTTAGATCTTGAAATAGAATAAAAAAAAAATAACAAATATGAGCCAATGTAACAAGTCTAGTAAACTTCCATTTTCTATCAAGAGTATCGGTTTTTTTTTTTTATATAATTGAAATAAGTTATATTGCAATTCCAAAAAAAATTTTCAGTTGAATACTCATTTGGAGGTAAGGTAAATGTAATTTTTAACGAAATTAATATTTTTGACGAATCAAATGAAAATATGACTAAACCATTAAATCTCAAATTTCTGATATTAGTAAAGACCTCACAAATGTAAATCATTGTAAGAGAAGTATGGATGAAAAATGAATCAAATTCATCTGACTCATATATTAAAAATTTGATATTTCAACATATATATATATATATATATATATATATATATATATATATATATATATACATATATATATATATATATATATATATATATATATATATATATATATATATACATATATATATATATATATTCATATATATATATATATATATATATATGTGTGTGTATATATATATATATACATATTTATATATATATATATATATATATATATATATATACTGTATATATATATGTGTAAACAGTATACAGTATATGTATACAATGTTGATTTAATTTTAGTATTTCCTTAATTATCAAGTTTTAATTTCATAGGTAACGGGAGCCTGCTGGTAA
>NC_090743.1:28765235-28767735 GCF_036898095.1 Palaemon carinicauda
TTCTATTGTGCGTTTTGAATAATGACGGTGCACGTATAACAAATTGAAAGGACATTAAATCAGGCTATCATTTAATAACCCTATAATTCATTTGTTACTCATTACGTACTGGGAAATAAATAACACCAAAGGATTTTAATATTTTTTTTTTTCATATGTAAAACTTACCTTTTTTGAATGCCAATACCAACGGTTTATCGTCTAGTCTTTATGAAAGTATTAAAATAATTATCAAATTATTTTGTAAATCTTATTTTTGTTGCTCTTGAACAACGGTGTTCCATTTTATTTTCCACTATTTTTCGTACTATCAAAAAACCAAAAATAATTTTTATGAAACATTTAAAACTTCTTGAGCCTTATTAATTTTGAACCCTTGCGTTGGGAACGTGTGCAGATTGAAAATATTCGGGATCCCTTCCTTTTTCATTAGGATTTTTTATTATTTTACTTTTAATAATATTGAAGACTTATTGAAGCTACACCCTTTTAATGCCATTGATTTGAATCTAATTACAAAACTTTCATGCATTAAATTCTTTTTCGGGCAACTATGGAACTGATAGACGTTTTAAGGATTGTTATGATCTGCAGTGAATAAATAATTATTTTTATGGATATCACTGATTCTTTATGCCTCACTTAAAAGTTTAAAGGCCACTCATGAATGGCAGAGGCAATGGACAATGACATTCCCCTATCAAGCAGGACAATGCCCTAGAGGCTGACCATATATACATATGATCAGCGCCCAAGCCCCCTTTCCACCCAAGTTAGGATCAAGGAGGGCCAGGCCGTGTCTGCTGATGACTCAGTAGACCTATTGGCTCCCTCAACTCCCCCCCCCCCATATTTATCTCACAAGGATGGTGAGGTTATAGCGACCAAAGGAACTATCGAGATTGAACGGGACTCGAAGCCCAGTCTGGCGTTCACCAGTCAGGGACATTACTGCATCGGCCACCACAATATTAATTTTTCTTGAATCAATATTAAGGAAATATGAGATATGAGTATGGGAGTTATTTTTCAACATCGTGTTTAACGTTTCAAGTTACTGAAAGAAATGTCCTATATATGGGAAAGTTGAATGCAGTTCAGTTGATAATGCATATATGTAGGAAAATAAGGGGAAAATAACGAAATAGAGGTATTAAGAAAAGTTGTTAACTGAGAGAAAATATAATTATTTGAATTAAATGAAATACGGAAATATGTTATTCAAGCTAATAAAGAATCTTATTTATAGGACAAAATTTATTCTTTTATTTTTGCAATAAAATATTGCAGCATCTGATAATTCTTATCTGGAAATGATTTAGCCGTTAATTCGGAATATTTTTTTATTAGAATTATGTCTGTATAATTAATTATTTACATTTATAGTTATGAAATAAAACAAAAGAATTAGAGGAGGGAGTAATTGATGAACGAATTTTGTTTATGTTACATTTAGATAAAAAGAATTATAAATATATTGAATACCAGATAGTGTAGTTAAGTTAACACATTTGAATTTATGATTACTAATCTTACGAAAATACTTTTATATAACCCTTGCTGAAAAAAAGTTAAATCCGTGAGGCGTGTGTAATATGAAAGTTAATATGACAGAAATGCGTTTGGGTCTTCATCTTTAAAGTGAATTAATGCATCATATTCTGATGCACTGACTTTGTAAAAAGGTCCCTGAGACACGTTGTAATTAAAACAGCTCGAATATAAGGGAGAAATACGAGGGCTCTCCATTAAACGTTCTAAAACTTCTAGATAAAAAGTAAGAAAAACTAAAAATAGAAGTACCGGGAACACTGTAACTTACAGAATGATGGAGATTTTGTGTATAATAATTGTTTTTATTCATGATTTAGTGATCATTAAATCTTCTTTTTTTTATCTATAATCGTATGTTTTCTTTTAATTTGCTTTATTTTTGTATAGCAATATCTTGATATTTTAGAAGACTTTTGCCTTGTATTAGTACAACCAGATTAAAAATTATTTAAGACCAAGGGATTTGAATGGCCTTATTTTTTTTTCTATATTTATAATAGTATTAATATTCAGTATACAGTTGAAAATTTTCCGTAAAAAATGGTAAAAATCCAGGAATAAATATTTCCAGCCATTTAACATTTTAAAAACGGATATATTGGCGTAAAGGAGTGATATTACGGTATCAAAGTACGATAAAATTACGGTCGCCTGTATTTTACTGTAATACGGCTGAGAACTATATTTTTACGGAGAATGTCCGATTAGAATTAGGTTTTTTAGCTGTTTATATCAGGTTATTTCAGAAATATATTCATAAAATAGTCATATATGAAATAGATGGCATAGCTCAACATACCACAGCCCCGAAGGGGGTTGGTAGTGAAGGCAATTTCCTGACCTCTGGATGATAATTATCACTTGGGGTGCCTTCTTGGGAGGTCTCTTTTATTTCCATTGTCAGTTTCTCATTATTTGAATTGAAACAATTATCACTTCCTGATAC
>NC_090743.1:28772735-28812735 GCF_036898095.1 Palaemon carinicauda
TTAATAGCCACTTTCAGGTTATTGTGCTTTTTATGTGATTGTTACCTAACGGTGTTTTGATTAAATTATCGTATAAAAAATGTAGAGAGGGAAGTTACGGAGAACTGTCTAGTATGGGAGTTTACATACATACATACATGTATATATATACATTTATATATATATATATATATATATATATATATATATATATATATATATATATATGATAAATTTTTTGCACATTTAAACGTGTTTCTTTCATATTTCAAATAAGCCATATATATTAATACATTAAAGTCTGGATTCTCTTAACGACCTCGGGATCAGAGCCCAAGGCGGAACCGCCCAAAGACTATGATATCGGACCGGCGGGGATTTGAACCCTCGCCAGGATATCTGTATGCCAGTGACCATACCACTCCGCCACGGAGTGGTATGGGATTTGAACCCTCGCCAGGATATCTGTATGCCAGTGACCATACCACTCCGCCACGCCACTGGCATACAGATATCCTGGCGAGGGTTCAAATCCCATACCATTCCGACACGGAGTGGTATGGTCACTGGCATACAGATATCCTGTCGAGGGTTCAAATCCCCGCCGGTCCGATATCATAGTCTTTGGGCGGTTCCGCCTTGGGCTCTGATCCCGAGGTCGTTAAGAGAATCCAGACTTTAATGTATTAATATATATGGCTTATTTGAAATATATATATATATATATATATATATATATATATATATATATATATATATATATATATATATATATATATATATATATATATATATGTATAATCTTAGGTTTATGAAAGCTAACAATCATCCGTGGAAATTTTACCGGGTATGGTACATTATGGATCATTGATGAATCTTAAATGGAGAGTGCATGTGTGCCCAGCGTTGCAACTAATTTATATATATATATATATATATATATATATATATATATATATATATATGTGTATGTGTGTGTGTGTGTGTGTGTGTGTGTATGTGTATATAAATACACAATTCGCATTCAAATAGAACACACACCCACGCATTGCAACCCGCGAATTACTGTAATTTGGTGGTCACAGTCATGGCATACTTTAGGATGGGGCCGGGACAGACTTAGAACAGGAATGATGAAACTTTAAAATATTCTCATATAGGCTGCTTTATGGTATATGAGTCTTATACAACTCTCCTTGTCATTTTTGTGATATGAATATTATGTAATTCTCAAAGATTTCGTATGAGACATTTCTTAGCTTTTGTTTTCCGAATCTAAAAGGTCTATAAGAAAGGAGTCTGGAAACAAAAGGTCAGGTAAATAATTTTAGGATTTTTATTCCTTGCTTATAAGAAAGTTAATTAAAGTTTTAATTGCATAGTCTGCTGGTTATGTATGAGGTTGCAATTAAGTCAGCTTTTATGTGTTTTATAGGCCATATTCCTACCCCCCCCCCCTTTTTTTTTTTTTTTTGCATACTCGGAACTCCAACAATATTTGTGAGGGTGGAAATCTTTGAATGATGCTAATGGAAGTTTGTTTGTGTGTTCATTGTGTAATTTAGCTACGTGATTGCAGTTTCTTATTTATACGCAATGTGCATGTTTATATATGTATGTATGTGTATTATATATATATATATATATATATATATATATATATATATACATATGTATGTATATATAATATATATGTATTTATTATTTGCCAAGCTACAACCTAATTGGAAAAGTCGTATACAATAAGCCGAGGGGCTCCAACAGGAAAAATAGCCCTGTGAGGAAAGGAAACAAAAAATAAAATATCTAAAGAACAGCAACAACATTAAAATAAATATTTCCTATATAAACTAGAAAAACTTTTAACAAAATAAGAGTAAGAGAAATAAGATAGAATAATTTGCCCGAGTGTACCCTCAAGCAAGAGAACTCTAACCCAAGACAGTGGAAGACCATGATACAGAGGCCATGGCGCTATCCAAGACTAAAGAACAATGGTTTGATTTTGGCGTGTCCTCCTAGAAGAGTTGCATACCATAGCTAAAGAATGTCTTCTACCCATGCTGAGAAGAAAGTGGCCACTGAACAATTACAGTGCAGTAGTTAACTTCTTGCGTGAAGAAGAATTGTTTCATCATCACAGTGTTGTCAGGTGTGTGCGGACAGGGGAATTTGTAAAGAATAGGCCAGACTATTCGGTGTAACTTTAGGCAAAGGGAAAATGAACCGTATCCAGAGAGAATGGTCCAATGTAGTACTGTCTGGCCAGTCAAAGGACCACATAACACTCTAGCGGTAGTATATCTATCTGTATATCTATATACTGTATATATAATTATATATAATATAATATATATAATATATATATATATATATATATATATATATATATATATAAATCATATCATCATCTCCTCCTATTGCCGTAAAAGGCCTCGGTTAGATTTCGCCAGTCGTCTCTGTCTTGAGCTTTTAATTTAATACTGCTTTATCAATCATCTACTTCACGCTTCATAGTCCTCACCTGGGCTCCACAAGACACTAAATGAGTTGGGTCTTACAACTCATTTAGTGTCTTGTGGAGCCCAGCTAAACGTTTGGTGAACTAATCTCTCTGGAAGAGTCCGAATAGTATGCCTAAACCATCTCCATCTACCCCTCATCATGATCTCATCCACATATGGCACTCGATTACTCTTTTATTTTCATTGCTAATCCTGTCCGGTCATTTAACTTCTAATATCCTTCTGAGGGCTTAGTTCTCAAATCTACTCAATTAATTGGAGATTGTCTTATTATCATTCATGACTCATGTCCATAGATTAACACCGATCTCACTAAACTGATATATAGTCTGGTATTTATATGTAATTTCAGCTGATTTGATTTCCAAATTTTACTTAACCGAGCCATTGTCTGATTATATATACATACACATACTCACACACACACACACACACACACACACACATATATATATATATATATATATATATATATATATATATAATGTGTGGTTTTGCGTGTGTATTTATTATGCTGTATATGTGTTTGGGATTTTGTGTATAGAATTATGTACGTTGGTTTGTTTATGCGTTATTTCAGTATCAAACCATTCCTCTCAGACATCGTAAAAATAAACCAACAATAATAACTGCTTCATTCATACTGTAACTTAACTTACACAGATACTGTAACAATGCCATCATCCCCCATGTATGTTGACCAGTTTTTCTTGGATATTGAGATCCTTCCTTTTCACTATATCTTCTCTAATATTCATCCAATTTTTTGTGAACCTCCCCTTTCTCCTACCACTTCTGAATTATACTTCATTTTACCAACTTATTGTCACCCATTCTCTCCACGTGACGAAACCCTCTGTAAATAATCGTATCCATCCACTTTTTCGCCCTTTACTTCGCAATCAGTTTATCTTAACCGCTTCGATTTTTTGAGCTATGCAGCATCCACTATTCAATACCATAGTAAGATAGTTGCTTCAACAACCCTCTCATTCATTCTTTTTTTGGCTTCCACAGAACCTTCTATTCATGCCAGTTATAACATCATGCCATTATTTAAGAATACCCTAATTGAATCGGTTGTAAATTATGTAGAAATTTTTAAATTGGAATTCAAATGGGAATTCTACATTCAATAGAAATCTTTTTATCTAGTGTTAAATAGCTTTTTGAGCAGAATTTTAAGAAACTATCCCTGTAAATGCAAATGGATTCTGGCATAATGACAGAATATTATATATTTGATAGAGAAACAAAAAATTTTCCTCTTTTTTGGGAGATTTAAATGGATTTATAACATTGATAGTTTTTACCGTTGAGACGAAGAACGGTTTTAGTCTAACTTTTATTTTATTTCTATTCATATTTGTATTTTGTCCAAAGGTATTACAGTTAAGCAATGGTTTTTCATTTTTCCATGAATTAAATTTAATTTGGAAATAGGTAATAAATCAAAATACGATATTGCATTAGTGTTGAAGGTCTCTCGTGTATGGCAGAGGCAATGGACAGTGACAATGTCCCATCAGGACAAGGCCCCTCTCCACCCAAGTTAGGACAAGGGAAGGCCAGACAATGGCTGCTGATGATTCAGCTGGTAGACCTATAGGCTCCCTCAAACCCATCATCTTTAGCTCACAGGGATGGAGAGGTTGCAGACCCTATAAGAAACTGTCAAGTTTGAACAGAACTCGAACTCCAGGCAGGAACGTTTCCAATAGGTTACCACAACCTATTGAGACTGTCAAAAATGTAGGTTGCGATATATGTACACAATAACAGTGCAGTTTATTTTGGTACTAGATGTATATGTCGTACAATTCATTTTACTGATACAAAGAAATTGGATAATTCAAATGATATATCAGAGAGGGATTTTAAAGACCTCTTGCTATATCTTCATCATCTCCTCTATCATCATCTCCTCCCACGCCTATCGTGGCAAAGGGCCTCGGTTAGATTCCGCCAGTCGTCTCTATCTTGAGCTTTTAAATTAATGCTTCGCAATTCATCATCTCCTACTTCACGCTTCATATCCGTCAGCCATGTAGTAGGATAGTATTTTTAAGAACATCGATATCAGTCTAGGAATATATAAATATGATCCATCTTTTTTCCAAAGAAATGTATAGAATGTAAAATTTTCAACAATAAATTATCCCACAAAATGACCAGCCAGCTACTTACTAACGAGAAATTCTCCAGATCAGTTGTTTTGAAAGCGCCATCTATTTGTTCGAGGTTTCATCGGTTATTAATCTGCAAGGTTGTGAATTTTGTTTTCAATCTCATGTGTTATAGAAATTTCTTCATGTGTGAAGGGTCCTTTGTGTAAGTGGGATGATGCTTCTCTGATGAGACTTTTTAGATTCAACTAACACTTTGGAAGATTAAGTTTCAAGGTTGTTCATCCATGATTCAACAGTTGAAGGATAAGGCTAACCGTGATTTTCCTGTTTTTATTTCTGGAGCCTTCCCTTGTTAAAATGACTGGCTCAGTTTTCAACACACACACACACACACACACACACACACATATATATATATATATATATATATATATATATATGTGTGTGTGTGTGCTAGTTTTTCTTTGGAGGGGTTAGTATTGAATTATTATTAAACATGGTGATGAGTTATTTGTTGGAGTGTATGCGAATTATCTATTTTTTATTTGCTCTATCATTCCATTGTGGAGGATCTCTCTCTCTCTCTCTCTCTCTCTCTCTCTCTCTCTCTCTCTCTCTCTCTCTCTCTCTCTCTCTCTCTCTCTCTCTGATTCTTTGATTTCTTACCCCATTGGTACTAGATATCCACTTATTGTTATTCGGTGTCTTATTTGCTCCTTTTTTTAATTCTTATTATTTAGCTTTTCTGTGTTTTCATATATTTTGACATTTCCATTCTTTTTTTTTTTATTTTAGTCTCTTTCCTCATTATCTCATAAATTGGAAAGAGGATGTCTTCATCAGTCTCTGTTTGCCTCTGTTTTTGTGTTTAGAAGATATACTGAATATGAATTTAGTAGACGTTAATGAACCTCGTTCACAACATTGATTGTCTTTCGGTCGATATTTATGAATGTTTGTGGGTTTGTTGTCTTAGAAACCTTATAGACAAGTTGCAATTGAGAAATTTAATACCCATCAGCAATAGGAAAGAAGTGGCAGTATGCTCATTAATTGATACAACAAATAGTTATTATTATGAACTCAAATTTGATCTATTATTATTAATATAATCTCCTCAAACTGTAATTTTTCTTTTTCTGTTTGTCTCTCTCGAGTTGCAGGAAGTAAAGAGATGGTAATATGTTCATTAGTGAACTCGGAAAGGATAATAATATTGTTAAATCTAAGATAAACGACTAGTAATTATAACGTATGCAAATTCTGTCTATCATTGTTGTAATCCCCTCAAACTAGGTGATTTATTTTATTCTGTATGTCTGAGTTTCAGGAAGGAAAGAAATGACAGCATGCTTATTAGTGCACTTGTTGGTAAAGGTAATATTATTGCTAAATCGAAATTAAAACAAGAAGTAGTAATTTCTGTGTATTCAGATTTGATCTATTATCATTATAATCTTCTCAAGATAGATAATGTTTTTCATTCTGTTTGTCTGTCTGAGTCTCAAGAAGCATTCTTGAATGTAAACTGATAAACGAATTTTGGCGAATTTACGTTATAGATTTAAAGGTTCTGGGAATACAAATTAGATTTCTGTATGAATTTGTCTTTAGATCTGAATATGAATTTCAAGATGGCACCTTCAAGGTGATCGTGAAATAAAATATAGTGTAGTAAGATGACTTCTAATTGCGTCCCATAAGTTATGAAAGAAAGCATTAATAGAACAATCTCTTATTCACCAAGAGTGTATACCACCCCAATAAACTAGCTTTCAGTAACATAATATATATCAGGGGCACAATGAGATGTTCGTAATCAACTTGGTACCAGACCAATTTTGATCTGGTCTGGTTAGTTTTATGACCACTAAACCGAGAGGTATATGCAAGTGTGTATTTTGAGGCATAGATTTATAATGGACATTAATTCTCTCTCTCTCTCTCTCTCTCTCTCTCTCTCTCTCTCTCTCTCTCTCTCTCTCTCTCTCTCTCTCTCTCTCTCTCTCTCTGTATATATATATGAATGTAATTTTATTTATATATATCCCTACAAATATACATATATATATATATATATATATATATATACATACATACATATTTGTGTGTATATATATATATATATATATATATATATATATATATATATATATATATGTGTGTGTGTGTGTGTGTGTGTAATATGCATGTGTGGGTGTTTGTGTATGCTTATATTCGTGTGGTGGGGGAGTGAGTTACACCCACTTAGGGATACGCTCACATTTTTCTCACAAATCTACAAAAGGAGTTTTCAATTACGGCCATTGTTATATAGTTTCCGCTATCTAGCATTCATTTCTCTGATCACTATCTGGCCGACCTTTTGATTTCACGAAGAAAAGGGGTCGTCCGTAGAACTTTCCAATTAAGAATGTACTTTTTTTCGTTGGTCATCTGGAGTAGAATGAAGAATTGAACATTTCTTGGTCTTTTCTAAGAATTTCTCTCTTTAATGAGAATAACGTTCCAGTAGTTCCCTAAGGGAATTGGACTGAGATCCCCTTTACATTGGGGTCATCTCATTTCAAGATAGAATAAAATGTTTGCTAGTTTTAAGTGTCTGTTTACGTTTTGATTTTGTATAACAGATTGCTCTGTTACAGAGGATAGTGTTTCCGGTTTTCAGGAATGAGAAACTTCCGTGGAGAAATTAAAAATGAGCCTATAGTGCATGACGCAAGTGATAATGCATTTTATATTATAGGAACAATAATTGAATATCGTAACTTTGTATTCGAATGCCATGCATATCAGTTTAGCGACCACCTTTTGTAGAATATGCAGGTCACAAAACATAGATATTGTTTTATTGTAACTAGAGGGGCAATTAAATCAAACAATATAAAGTAATGGTATTTATGTTTACGTAAATTGTCTATAGAATTACTTTACGCTGATTTTTTTAACTGATATTTTCCTCGGGAAAAATTTTGATGAACCTGAATGAACCTCTTTCATTTGATGGATATTGTATCTTCTTAAGCTCCAACGATTCATTAGTGCTGTCAGCTTGTGTTACTCCCCAAGTCTATAACATTCCCTCTATTACCATCATTATAGCAGTCTATCATGGTGATATTGATGTCTAGTAACTAAAGGAAAATGGTGTGACTATTTAGGTTTTTCTTTTACCTTATCCCATATCAACGTTTTTACATTTACGGATTTTAGTAGTCGCTGTTTCAACGTTTTTATTTATATGTAATTTTTATCTGATGTTTCAGACCAAGAAAATATAAGCAAATAGTTGAGGGAACTTTACGTGGAGACTTTCCTTTTTAAACTTTATATCCCCGAGATAGACTACTTAGAATTAAGAACTTACCGAAAAGGGTGTAAAATTATTTTTAATGTTACAACTTTATTTAAACTACCCTTATATCTAGTTTTTCAAAAAGAGTATGACATGTAAAAGACATTCATGAAATGGTTAATAATAATGTATGTTGTTAACATCTTTTTTGTAACTTAACACTAAAATGTTATCTTATTCTATAAATAGTTTCCTAAAAAGAGATAAGTGTAATTTTTTCAATTTCGGATAGTCCATCCTCTATGTACTCAAGATTGCACATTCTTAGTGTCCTAAGGTACTCATTCGTTGAATAAAATAAGAAACATGATAGAAGTTTTTGCGCTATGTTTCAGAAATAATGGCCGTAGTTCTTTTTAAATCTTACAGCGAGGGTCTCTCTGCAATCTTCAAAAGACACGACATTCATTAAATTATTCAAGTCTCCACTGACTTGAGTAGAGAAGTAACATATATGTTTTCCAGGTAGTCAGAAATTATGAATTTCTTTTATTTAAGAAGTTTAACGAAGGTATAACTAAGAATTCCCTTTATATCGCTGGAAGGGAAAAAATTTGGGAAACACCAATGCGGAAGGATATCACCTTTTCCATGTTATTTTGAATTTGAATTTTCTTGCCTTTGGGATTCACTGCAAATGGCTGGTCATGTCATAGTAATGATTTAATAACTATGGATACAAAAGATATAAATTCAGAAATGTCAAAAGATACGCCTTCATGGATCACCTACGGCATTATGCCAACATTAATTAAAATGCTATTTACCGTTTTTCGCAATTTACTCTAATCAACTTAATTACAGAAGACGGCTTGATCCCGCACCCAAGAACGAAGACTATAAATTGCCGCCAGAGCAATCTTCTAAGGGCAAATTAAGGTTGATTGAAGTAATTTATTATAAGTAATTGAGAGTTAAATCTTTAGGAAAAGGAATTCAGCGGCGAATTTTTTTTTCACAGAATTTTTGCTATTTTCTAATTTTTTACTGTTTAAAGGTCTCTTATGAGCCTCAGAGTCCAGAGACAGGACTTTGTCCTATAAACCGACCATATGTACATTTAATTAGCACCAAAGCCCCCTCCCCCGCAAGCTTAAAGTACCAAAGATGGCTAAACAGTGACCAAATTCCCCATACCTACCCAGCCCATGAGGATGGTTGGGTTGCTAACACAATACTACATAGTATTATAGAAGTTTTATTCCAGCTTCGACCAGATTGTTGAATGGTATACCTTATCCAGGTAGTAGGTTGGCCAAGGCACCCGCCACCCACTGAGATACTACCGGGAGAGAGTCCTTTGACTGGCAAGATAGTACTACATTGAATCACTCTCTAGTTATGGCTCATTTTTCCTTTGCTAACACATACACCGAAGAGTCTGGTCTATTCTTTACACATTCTCCTCTTTCCTCATACACCTGGCAACACTTATAAAACATCAAAATTCTTTTTCACTCAAGGGTTAACTACTGCAATGTAATTATTCAGTGGCTTCTTTCTTCTTGGTAAGGGTAGAAGAAACTCTTTAAGTTATAGTAAGCAGCTCTTCTCGGACACTCCGAATCAAAACCTTTGATCTCTAGTCTTAGTTAGTGCCATAGCCTCCGTACCATGGTCTTCCACTGTCTTGGATTAGAGTTCGCTTACGTGAGGGTATAATCAGGCACACTATTCTATTTGTTTTCTTATCTCCTTTCCTCACTGAGCTATTCTCCCTATTGCAGCCCGTGGGCTTATATCATCATTCTTTTCCGACTAGGATTGTAGCTTAGGAAGTAATGATAATAATAATGGTTTATTATGATGATCTGAATCTTTGGACTTTAGAAGTTCAATCTTGCAGCGAATAATTTTTATGTTAATCATACTGATATGAGTCATGATAGTTTTTTAAAGCTCTGGACAATCTATATCATCATCATCATCATCGTTCATAGTTATATGACCTATTTTAACATTGTTACCTATCTTAAGATATTTTTTATTCTTTATTCATTACTTTTCCCATAATTTATTTTTTTCCTTATTTCCTGTCTTCACTGGGCTGTTTCCCTGTTGGAGCCTTTTGGTTTATAATATCCTGCTTTTCCAAATAGGGCTGTAGCTTAGGTTGTAAAAATGATAATACTGGAGACCATTGTACTTGAGCTGTGTCGAACTACCGACCCTTGAAATACGTGACAGGAACATTTTCAAGTGGCATATTTTCATGAACATGCATAAACACATGTGCAAACATACTCTTACATACACTCTAGATTTTTACAGTCATTAATAACGTGCGAAGTATAAAGAACAGCACTACGAAATTGACAATTTAATCACACAAAAAACAATGTATGTATTTAGTACAAAAAATTCGACATAAATAAAACAAACCATAAAAAACCCTTATGTTTCAAGTAATATATACTTTTTACCATTTCTAACTAGTGTATTTTGCTATTATACTGAAGCATTGTTTGAACAAGAAAGAGCTGCTTAATCACAGAAAGTTACTGGGTAGGAGGTTATTAGGTTCCTGCAAATCTTTTAGGGTAGCATAGCGATTGTTCATCTTTAAAATCAATATCCAAAAATGTATGGTTAATTTAATGTGGCGTTGATGACCTGACCATAGATCCATGATGTAGTAAGTCGAAACAGCTTCCGGTATCACAACTTTGCACCTTCGCAGATAAATTTGAGTACATCGCTGGCTCTAATGGTTGTTTGTATTGTACCCAATGAACAGGAGGTAGATTGTGTTAAGTATACTGGCCACTCTCAATCTATTTTTTCATCTTTAAACCCACATATGATTTAAATCATCCTCTGTGAGGTATTTGGATAGCTGAAAGCAAAAGGATTATCACTGCTTTAAGTTCCAATATTCTTGATGCAGTCCAAGTATGGAATTATTATTTTATCCTATATACCTTAAGTTTGTTGCTAGAGTCTGGCATATCACTTGTAAAACGAAGTGTTCAGGGTAATAAAGACAATCCCATAGGTCGTTTTAGATATCTTGTCCAGGTACAGGTACAATCTTCCATTGAATTCCAATTAATTAGAATGTTCATCTTGCCCATCGTAGGTTTTAACACAAGAACACGTTGAATCCTATTTAACCAATGGATATATATATATATATATATATATATATATGTGTGTGTGTGTGTTTTTTTTTTTGTGTGTAGTTAATTATGTGTGAGTGTACTGATGAAAAATTAGGTCATGAATGAATAGTTATACTTTGGTGGTGTTTCCATTTTTTTTTTTTTTTCCAACCCTAATATATTTGGTTGTGAAGAAACCAACTGCAGGAGGATGAGGTTGGTAAATGGAAACCAAGGAGATGGGGCTATGAGTGTCGATTTTGGGGAAGCAGGTAGTGAAAGCTGGTTGTTCGTAAGGGGTGTTTTGAGGGATAACTTTTATCAGATGGTTGTAGAATGAGGAAGTAGGTGAAGCAAGGAAGGTAGCAGAATATTCGAAAAAGGTTAGTAGGAAATCAGTTTTTTCACTGAACGCCAAATTTGACATGAGTGTTTCGAAAGGGTTTTGCCATTGATGAAGAATGTAGGATATGCTGTAGAGAAGCGTACAGTTTTAAAGAGTAAGAAGGATGGATGAGAGGGAGACCTAATTAGTGGTCTATAATTTGTACGAAAGAAATGCAGTATTTGAAAGGAGGCTTTTACTATCTAGGAAGCGAGAGAACTAGTGTAAGATAGAGTTGAAAGCTGTAGTATATACCGGGGTGTTCAAGATACTACTGATGATCCTTCTGTGTTATTATATGAAACGAATAAGTATACTTCCAGTTTTCTGTATATATATATATATATATATATATATATATATATATATATATATATATATATATATATATATATATATATGTACTATCAACGATTTTACAATTGAAGAATGAAAGTGATAGTGATCCCCCTCTTACCTTCGGACAGTATCGGCTGTTCTGCCAAATCCTAAATTAATGGATTCTTGCTTACTACTTTACAAACGTCTCATGGTATTCCCATTAGCCGTTTTAAAAATTTCACCTCGCGGTTTATTGCACACCCTCGGACCACAAAGTCTTCCTCCCTCATCCATCAAGCATTCTTGATTCTGTCAGAGTTCGTTCAAGAAACTGCCAAGCAGGGAATTGCATCTGTCTTATTGTGAAAATTTTCTCTGAACTTTCCGCAAGAAATCCAAATGATTTTGGAGATTTTTGTAACGCTGAAAATAGGTTTGATACACTTTATTTTGAGAAGAAATGTTCATTGTTATTGTGTGAAAAGTCATAGATCCTGTTTATTGATTTGGTATGAATGATGATAAACTTCTGTTGTGTTGTTTTTCTGTGCATTAATGTGTGTGTATGTGATTCATAACGTTTTGTTATTCATTTAATTATATCAAAATGGCAACCGAAACTTACTGAAGGCGTATTTTTCTCTGTAAAATATCAGGTGATAAAGCCGAAGCCCACGTACATTAATATAAGTGTTATATTTTTTCAAATAATATATTTATATCATGGTTTCCAGTGGCTGGGTTTGAGTTTCCTTGCTAGTAGGAGCAACAGAGTACAGTTTCTCGTTCACTTTTTTTTTCCCTCTATTCGGAGGTTGAATTTTCCATTTACCTATTCATATTAATAATTTCGTGTTTTGTAATTTCAATGATTTTTATTGAGGTATGGTTTGGAAGTGTCAGTTGCCAGTGGCTTTTTATTAAGTGTGTTTAGATATTTTTATCTAAAATATAATACTGTGTTTATTGAAATAGCTATGCTGCATTGTATTACAGAAAGGAAATGAACTCTCACTGATGAAGAAATTTACACAAAATATAATAACTGAAGTTTGAAGACTCGGAAGTAGTATGTAGCTTTGGGATGACAGATGAACTGGAATTTGTTACATTGCAAAAAGAAAAACCTGTTATTTATATCATTACGTCGAATCCAATGCAAAATACATTTGCGCGAAAATAGAACATTACATAACCCTAATGTCTTGTCGTAGCTTCTTAAACAATCAGGAATCTTCTGGGGGTAAACATCCTACTTAATGTTTGATGGTAAAATAAACATCAGTGTTCTACATAGGAGATAATTTATAAATAATCTTACATCTTATGGCAACAATCATCCTATAAGGATATATCATATTACAAAATGGCTAATACAGAACACAATAATAAAAAGAGGGTTTGGAGATGAAATAGAAGGAACTTCCATAATTATTATTTTCATAATTATTATCATGATTGAAGGGTTTGCTGTTTTTTCCTGTAAAAATGATTGAACATTACAATTGTGGGAACTATATTCCAGGCACAGTATTACTGACAGGATTGAAGAGCTTATTAGTAAGGGAGACAACGCTTTATGTGGAAGAATGCTTCTATAATAAAACTCTGAGCTTTCCTTAAACCTTTTAGTAGTAATCATAGGTATTTAGGATTCTTTGTACTTGCTCTAGAAAATTGAATATAAAAGCCTTAAATGCGTCCTAAACAGTGAAAAAGTAAAAACGTTTGGAAATAGTTTTTTTTTGTAACAAAGTTTTTTAATTGTTCGTAGAATGTGAAGTGAAAATAATAAACACAGTAGAAATGTCCACGAAATAACCAGATTAAGAAATATGATGATAATTATCTTTTTAGAAAAGGTTCAGGAATATACTAAAAATAAATCTAGAATTTAGACTAATGGTCGCAAAAAATAAAAGTTTTACTTCTTTCCTCATGATTTTTTCGAAACTTTAGGAGTAATTTCTGAAATTGTAACAAATTTGTTTCGTGGATTTTTTTTTATTTTTTGAGAGAACTGGCACAAGTCTGCCGATGCGGAGGCTACAATCATTATGATTAATATCAATACCCGAAACACATTATCATCTTAGATTTCTCAATAATAATCCACTATTAAACTATCCCGTGTATTTCATTCCATTACAATTTCGTTTGTGTTTAGGTCATTGAAAATTCAGTATAATGATATAACTATGTATCACATAGTTTTCTTTAGTTGATGGCAGAATTATTTGCTTGAAATTATAATCGGTTAAGATGTGGTACTTTTTGTGACAAAATAGAATTCTTTTAAATCGGCACTTCAATTTCAACCATTAATATATTTGTCTCTGCCCCAAACTGTTATACTTTGTATTGCAACAATTTCCTCCTATCTTTTTTTCTACCTATTCGCATTTCTTTTTTCACGTCTTCCGCTACAGATGTTTATTTTCCCTCTCTCATCACATTATTATTATTATTATTATTATTATTATTATTATTATTATTATTATTGATAATAATAATAATAATATCTAAGCTACAGCCTCATATTATTATTATTATTATTATTATTATTTTTATTATTTTTAAAATTATTACTAAGCTACAACCCTATTTAATTATTATTATTATTATTATTATTATTATTATTATTATTATTATTATTATCATAATTAATAGCTAAGCTACAACCCTAGTTGGAAAAGCAGGATGCTATAGCCCAAGGGCTCCAGCAGGAAAAAATATCCCAGTGAGGAAAGGAAATATGGAAATAAACTACAAGAGCACTAATGAACAATCAAAACAAAGCATTCCAAGAACAGTAAACAAATACAGAATATCCATTGCGACCCCGGAAGTCAAGTCTTCATCTCATTCGCGAAATGCCGCATATTCATGCGAATGTAGGGCGAACGTTCCATTTCCTGAAGTAGGCTCTCGCGAAATCCTCCACATCAAGAAACCAGGAAATCCTCAGCATTCCGCCGCCAACGAACGAGAAGGGTCGGAGTCAGCGGCTTAGGGAAAGGATGTAAAGTTCGGCATGAGAGAAAATGAGCCGAATGACATCTCTCACACCAAGTTTTCCTGAGGATCTAATAAATGTCGGAGTGGACTTCAGGCGCACCTCTTTGGATAAGCATTGATAGAATTGCGTGGACCATTTTATTTGTAGCGTTCGAGAAATTTTTGCTCGCTCAAAAGAAAAAGAAAAAACGTGTATATTTACATTATATAATATATATATATATATATATATATATATATATGTGTATATATATATATATATATATATATATATATATATATATATATATATATATATGTGTATATATATATAGTAATGTAAATATATATATACTGTATTCGTGTATATACTGTATACATTATATAGATAAATAGATAAATATATATATAAATAGATAGGTAGATAGTTACATAGATAGATAGATAGGTAGGTAGATATGTATAATTTTTTTGTTGTTGCAAAATATTGCTTCACCTCGCCGGGTTCTAGAATTTTGGCGTCGTTAAGAATCGTTGAGTCAGGAACATCTGACGGCCTGAGATCGTCCTCATTTTCTTTCCCTTGTGTATTTTTAAAACTTCTGTCATCCTTTATATTCTTTTTTTCGAGTCATATTATGAACAACCTTGGCCTGAGTTTACCTGTGTGTTTTATTTTATGGTTTTGTATATTTTTTTTCCCCTTGCAAGTAACTGGAAGTTTCACTTGAACTTGTGTTTCATTTAAGGGTGTAGTATTTTTTTCCATTTTGTTTTTGTGTGCTGCTACCTAATGTATTTAGGAGACCGAGATGATAAAAAATAATCTGTATACTTAAATGTTGGTGCTAACCTGTGGAATATGGAAATTTTTTGTAAGTAAAGTTGGTAATGTCTAGAGGATTTTAAATGTTCCAAAACGTAAGCAAGTATTAGCTTTACTAGTATTTGAGGGTAAATTACAACCAAAGGTATACTGGAATTAATGTTAACAAGGGTAGTAGGAAAGTGGGAACAGATGAATATAGTCTCAAGAGAGGGTTATGTCAACGAAAATGATAAGTTAAAAATGTGAAAACAATCGGTTTTGGCGAAAAATATAGATTAAATGAGATGATTGTTGATGTTGTTTGTAAGTTTAGGAAAAAATTGAAAATTTGTTTCTTACCTGATCAAGTTTTAAAAGATAAAGTCTTAATCCGAGAACCATGGTATAGTATTGAAAAATGGACTGGAGAATATCACAAGTCTGATTCCCACTTGTGTTGTTGTGTTGTTTATCCTGCTTTATTTGATATGTGCATATATATATATATACAGTATATATATATATATATATATATATATATATATATATATATATATATATATGTGTGTATATATATGTATATCTATTTATATATAAATAAATAAATATATATATATATATATATATATATATATATATATATATATATATATATATATATGAGTGTGTGAGTGTGCTTATATGTGTACTGTATGTAAATAGATAAATATTCCCCTTATCGTTTTTTGCTGTTGAACTTTTTTTCCATGTGCCCTTTTAGATCCATGAGTCTTTGGTATATGAAGATGGATGCAGAAATAAATTACGGTACCTTATGCCTGGAGAATTGTATAAGGCAATCAGGAATCCTGAGTGACAAGAAGATTAGTAGACTTACAATTATTTACTGGGCAATAGCGTGAATAATAAAGAAACGAAAGATATAAATGGCAGAGATACGGATGCTGAGATAGAAAAAGAGACAGGACCAGGAAGAGTTTGGCTAGAAGATTGAAGTTAGAGGAAGTATCGAAGAATGTTCAGCGAGCCCTTACAGTGGAATGGTCATGCCGTGCAAATAGAAGAGGATCGTGTTTGTAAAAGTGTCATAAATAGGAATTGGGAGAGAAGATTGGTACGGGAAAGGTCGAAATACAGATTGAAGGATACCAGCAAATGACTCGCGGGAGAAAGAAGAAAGAGAAGTAATGAACAATTAAAATATTTTAAGAACAGTAACATCATTTAAATAGATCTTTCGTATATAAACTATAGAAACTTGAAAAATCAAGAGAAATAGAAATAATATAGAATAGTGTGGCTGAGTGTACCTCCAAGCAAGAGAATTCTATCCCAAAACAGTGAATGACCATGGTACAGAAGTTACGCACTACCCATGACTAGATAACAATGTTTTGATCTTGGAGGGTCCTTCTCACAGAAGAGCTGCTTACCATAAGAAAAGTATCTCTTCTACCCTTACCAATTAAGAGAAAAATAACCCTTAAATAATTACAGTACAGTAGTAAACCTCTTTAGCGAAGAAGAACTGTTTAGTAATCTCAGTGTTGGCAGGTGTATAAGGGCAGAGGAGAATGTGGAAAGAATAGGTCAGATCATTCGGCGTATGTGTAGTCAAAGTAAAAATGAGCCGTAACCAGAGATAGGGATCCAATGTAATAGTCTGGCCAGTCAAAGGACCCAATAACTCTTTGTGTGATTAAGGTTCTGATGTATTGATTGCATTCTCAAGGATCAAGTGGAGGATGCAGTTTCGGAACTTGGTAGAGACCAGGTATGATTTTTAAAGCGAGTACCTGGCAGCAGAGAATTGTGATATGACAGTTCCCCCGCTTTGATAGAAGGTGACCTAACTGGGATAGAGTTTAAGGCTATCATTTATATTTTGATTCACTTGAAACTAGGGAGGAATATATATATATATATATATATATATATATATATATATATATATGTGTGTGTGTGTGTGTACATGTAGTTATATGTGAATATGTAAATTAAATTGAATGAATTTCCGTGTGTATTACAAAAAAGTAGATTAAGGTCACTTTCTTACGTATATACATTTTTATAAGCTAATTTCAAACGTATTTCAATACCAGTACTTTAATGCATCATAGGCCAATGCAGTTAAAATATTTATATTGTAACTGCATTGTATATGGCTATTTTTTTTTTTTTTTATCATATTTTCCTTCCTCCTTAAATCTGACCCATCAGCGTCATTTTCAGCTCCAGTTTTAATTATTCTTCCACGCTCCCCAATTTTTTTCTCCAATTTTTCTTCATATGTAGACCCCACGCTACCACATTCCATATGAGAGAGAGAGAGAGAGAGAGAGAGAGAGAGAGAGAGAGAGAGAGAGAGAGAGAGAGAGATAGATAGAGAGAGAGAGAATATCACTCCCACATACTGTTTATCACAGAAGCCTGATGAGTTTTTATGGAAATATTGGTGTCTTTTTTTTTTTTTTTTTTTTTTTTTTTTCACCTGTGGTTTTTCCATCATATCTGGTGCAGGATTTTCCACCAAAAAATTTTTCGAAGAAAGATGACTGTTCGCAATGAAACAAAAATAACAATACAAAAGGTTGTCTTTTCTGAATTTGGAAAATATAGGAATAGACATAAGAAAGTAAATATTCCCAATCGAGGAAACGTTTTTGAGAAGCTTAGTTGAAAGAAGAAACGTTTTAAATGATTTTTTAAGGACGAATAACCTGGTGAAATCGGAGATTGGAGGGTTAAAGATATTGCAGGATACTATACCTTCGTCATCTCTTTCAGTGGAATGTTGTGTTCTCAGTCGCGATAAAACTTTTTGATATGTAGGACGGCTTAGAGAATTTCTCTGAAATTGGAAAATAGAAATTGTTGGAAGAGTTAAATCGTGGTATTTATTTTATTGTGTAGAAATGGAGATGGTAAGCCTGTCCAAAACAAACATTAATAAAAACATTAACATCTTGAATGATGATATGCACGCACACGTAAAATATTAAGGGTGACGAATTCAGGAAATGAAACCTAATAAAGCATATTACCACATTCTGAAAGGGAGTCAATTAAAATGATGGAATTGAGACTCTGTCGCTTTAATATTATGCGTCAAAGAAAGTGATTAAAAATAAACAGAAGAAATAGAAATACTTAGTTGATTAGTTTCCCTAATGGTATGAGCTCCTTGGTTGCGATGGTGTTAAAATATACTGATGGTAAATTTATAAAAGGAACTGAGATATCCGGTTACGATGCAGTCCTTTCGAAAATATAGGAAAGGCCCAAAGTATTTCGACTCATAAGAGGTTTGTATTAGTAAGTGAAGGATGCTAATCTTCCTTCTATATAATTGTAAAGAGGAAGAGATTAAATGACGTTGTAAGTATGTATTCGTTCGGATTAAAAAAATAGTGTAGTTTGATAAGAAAAGTCTGGAAAATTAGAAGCCGTAAGAGTTGAGAGAATCTTCTTTATATACAGTGTATCTAAAGACATAACAAGTGTATCGTTTTCCAAAGTGTGGTATAGCTTAATAAATAAATTTCAACATCACCGGTACAAAGACAGTATATCTGTGGATGGAAAGAGGATGGAGAATAGGTTGGTGAAATTAGGCTTGGAGGACACCAGGATGGTTAGATTCTTTAAATATAATGACCAAATGTAACAGATGATGGGAGCAGAAATTAACAGTATGATGCAATCTGCTTGGACGATTTGGAGAAGACCATCAGGAATCCAGTCTGACAAGTCCAATGAAAGTATAGGAAGACCAGCAATGATTTATGGAAGTGGGGGTGTGGATGATAGCCCAGCCTCAAGAACGAGAAATGGTAGTAGCAGAGATAAGTCATGAGAAGACAGAATGAGAAAGGATTGTATTAGGAGAACTGTCAAAGTAGCATGAGTGTCGATAAAGATTCAGAGAACCACTATAATTGAATTTTCATGCTATATTAAGAAAAGAGGGTCATATTTGTGAAAGGGCCATGAGCAGGGTTGAGGTAAGGAGGAGGAGGAAGAAAGGGTTTATATGGAAAGATAACGGAAATGACATATAGGAGAAAGGACAGAAGAATGGAAAGGATGATAGCAAGCAGGGATTGGATACTAGTGAGGGTTTCAACCTGACCTTTTTTCAAGGGATGTCTTTTAGCGCCATCTTTTTCAGGGACCCATAGAGTGTGAACTGTCAAGGGATAGGAGAGAGAGGTAGCACCTTTATCCTAAAAGTTTTAATAAGAAAGCAGAAGGTTGTATCATTATGGCACCAATCCTTCGTTTAGGGTTGTGGTGGCCTAGTGGTAGCGTCCTTGCCTGGTGATTGCCAGACTGGTATTGGAGTCCTGCTCAAACTTGTTAGTTCCTGTGATTGCTGCAACCTCACCATCCTTGTGAGCTAAGTATGGGGGTGTGGGGGAGCTTATAGGTCTATCTGCTGAGTCATCAGCAGTCACCTGGCCTTCCTTAGTCCTAGAGTGGGTGGAGAGGGGCTTGGGCGCTGATCATATGTATAAATGTCAGTCTCTAGGGCATTGTCCTGCTTGATAGGATAATGTCACTGTCCCTTGCCTCTGCCTTTCAAGAGCGGCATTTAAAGCCCTTAAGGGGAAGACAGCGATGCAAATAAATGCATAAAACACATTCAATGGACTGTCTCCATTTTCCAGATGCATACATTTAGGTTGTGGTATATTTCTTTTACGTGCAATCATCTTCAATAAGCTAGTTTCACATAAATGTTTCAAGACTATTGCTTGAATGCGTCGCCGGGCAATACAGAAGTCTCCACGTTTTTTTTGTTTTTAGAATCAAATTACATAAATATAAAGATGATCTCCATTGTATTTTCACTGCAATGTTCATTTTTGATTAACCTTGCAATATCTTTATACGTCCATCTGCATATGAATGAAAAACAACTCACTTTTATGCCCTTTTGTTATATTTTTCTCTTGCCGTAAATCTAACCCATCAGCGTCATTTGCAGCTTCCAAATTTTAATTATTCTTCCACGCATCCCTAGCATTTTTATATCAGGTTTTTTCATCTTCTATTAACCCCACGTTCCCATTTTCCATACAGAGAGAGAGAGAGAGAGAGAGAGAGAGAGAGAGAGAGAGAGAGAGAGAGAGAGAGAGAGAGAGAGAGAGAGAGAGAGAGTTGCTAGTTTTTTTTTATGGTAACGTTGGTGTCTTTTTCTTTAGCTTTGGTTTTTCCAACATTTCTGGTGTTGGAATTTTCCTGTAAAATATACCAGAGAACGGTGACGGTTCGCAATGAAACATTGAAAGTATGGCCCCAAAGGTCGTCTTATCTGAGTTTGAAAAGAGCAGGAATAGACTTAGAAAGTAAATATTCCCAAACGAGAATATGTAGTATAACTTAGTTCAAAGAGGAACAGCCTTTGATGTTTTTGTTCCTCAAACCGAAACAATAAGATGAGATGGGAGACAGGAATTTTAGTGGATTCCATAACATTGTCTTTTCTTTCAGTGGAATTCTGTGTTCTCAGTCGCTATAAACCCTTGTGATAGGCTTAGAGAATATTCTCCCAAATAGCAAAATAGAAATGCTGGAAGAGTTAAATCAAAAGATCAGATTTATAGTTTAGAAACAAAGAGTTATTCAAAACAAACCTTAAGAAAAAGTGGGGGGGGGTGGGATGTAATGGATTTTTGTTTTTTAATGATTACATACTCGCATAGTGAAAAGTAGATTGACGAATTAGATAAAAGGGAAAAGGTAGATTACCGCATACTGAAAGATAATATTCTGTAATTGGTGTGCATTAAAACAAATGGAAATGGGAGTCATAGGGGTTTTCATGTTAATGCTCACAGGAAATGATTATGAAGAAACAGAAACAAAAGCTATTACTCAATTACTTTCTTTAATGGTGTGACTTCCGTGGTTATAATTACGCCAGAGCTTACAAATAATAAATTTAAAATGAACTAAGATGGCTGGTGATGATATAGTCCCTTTGATGAAGATGATGTTAGCTGTGCAGTATTCAAGTGTCATATTCTCAAAAAAAAAAAAGAAGAGAAAATGTAGATCAAAAGTATTTTGGCTCTTAAAATGTTTATATCCGTCATCTGAGGGAAAATTTGTTTTCAAAATATTGTACTGTAATGCACGTGCAGCAAACAACGCACATAGAAATTACGAAGAATAATTTTTCTCCTACGCAACGCAGGCATGAACTACCAATCGACTCCAACCAAATTAAACTATATTCGTTGAATGTAACACGTTAATTTCAACTCTATTTTTATTACCGTTACTATATTGTCAATTTTATGCCCTGTCAACTTTTTTGAACAAATGCTGTTGTATGTACGTATTCAGTTGTCACTCTCATGCGACCCTTTGGGGTCTATAAATACCTGTGTTCATCCACAACTCGTCTTTTGGTCAAAACTCTTTTACTCCCGTCACAATATACAGGGAGAATGGAAGGCGTTTGGTTATGTAGTTGTTCAGATAAATAGATATATAGTTTAATCAGAGAATAAAGTAGTGCTAGAAATTAGATAAGTCAATTTTTATGCAATATAGCTTAAGGCAGCTCTCGTGTATATTTTATTTGATCATTATTAAATATTTAAGACTATTCCCGACATTATCCATGAACAACAATAAGAAAGTTATATTAGGTGCTGTCGATGATAATGATTATAATCATAGGGCTGCAATGCTTAAAAATGTTTCATGGAAAAATCCCAACACAAATTATGTTCTTTCAGTTTATGATAACTTATGGAAAGACTGGGATATTTTCGAAATTCTTGCAATTGGAGTTTAATTAGATTCCCTTCATATTCAATATAATTATATATTAATACAAAGTCAATCAATAATTTTGTAGCTAGTCTTGATTTTTATGATTCTATTATGGTTTAGTAAATATCTTATTGAGCAAGTTTAGTGTGAAATCGTGGTCACCTTTTAGTTTTATTTAGTCTGTTGTTTTCTCTGTTATGAGATATATCAAAATATTATTCATGATTTTGGATTAAATTTTTATAAGCTAGCTATGGAACAGTGAAAAGTTCAAATTTGTAATCGTTGTGAAACTAAGATTTAGTTTCTTTCTTATTTACCATTCAAATGACAATAAAACCTTACCTCTATACTGTAGGTTTAGTAACCACCACTCTTCTCTTTAGCAAATCCTACCAGGTGTTCTCTATCGAACTGAAAGATTTTATTAGAACCAAAAACAATATAGAAAAAATCTATTGGATCCACATCTGTTCTCAATGAGGTTGATGGTTGTAGAAGAGATTATCAAGCTATGGTAAGTTCTTGGACACTCTAGAACTCGACCTATGTTCTCTAGACTGAAAATACACTGTAGCCAGACATTTTTCTGTCGTTGTTTAGAGTTTTATTGCTTGAGGTTACACTTAAGTACACTTTTCAATACATCTCGTTTTTTCCTTTTAATCCGTGCGTTGTTACTCTGGAAATTTAAGAGGCAGAAGATGCCTAGTGGTACTGTATATGAAGAGCTTGTCGCCTGTTGATTTATGAAGAGGTTGCCCTTCCATCATATTTCCTTTTATCTTCACCTTTGATCTTCCTTTTCAAGACCACCACCGCTGTCTTTCTCCATATACTGTATATAGTCATGTTCATGTTGTTATAGTTATCGTTTTGTAATTTCACTACTCTATCCTAATTTATTCTTTGCTTCTCCGTTTCCTTTCTTTAATGAGCGGCTTTCCGTGTTTGGGCCTAAAGGTTTTTATCATTCCTCTTTTCCAACTAGTGTTTCAGCTTGGATTATGATAGATTTCTTACAGAGTATACTCATTGCATGTTGTTGCATCGTAGCATGTGCCAACTGAAAATACTTATTTGACTTGTCATTATACTATGTGAGCTGTTTTTTATTTGAAATCTAAATAGATGTGGGAGACCGTTTTTCGGCATTTGTTTTATTGCAATCTCTCTCTCTCTCTCTCTCTCTCTCTCTCTCTCTCTCTCTCTCTCTCTCTCTCTCTCTCTCTCTCTCTCTCTCTCTCTCTTGCACACAATTTATCCGAATATTTTCACCGCAGCATGCCACTATGAGGAAATAGATTAAAAACTACTTCTTGGCTATTTAAGATATATATTTATTTGATAAACCATAAATTGTTCTGTGTACGTAAATATATCATGAAGCATTATGAGTTTCATATACTGATTGGAAATCTGATACTATGTTTATTTATAAAAATGATTTGTTTATTATTATCTATACTGAGAAAACTGTAATGTCGAGCCTTACTATTTTCCTCGCGTAATGAGGTAATTTATTACTTGTTTATTCAATATAGAAATAATTTCAAAAGGCCATCATGTTAGGGTCATGTTGTCGTGGAATCATCAACATTGTAGAATAAGAAAATTATACTGTACAGTATATGTTATTGATGTTTCCGTTTCTTTTACTTTTCAGAAGTACTAATGATATATCTCATTTTCCATGCTTCTTTTGGCTGGTCTCTATAGGTAAGTCCAGAAATAGTTTTCATACTACAGTATATCCTTTTCTTTTCTTTTTATTTTTATTATTTATTTCAGATGCAAATTGACTCTAGTGAATTTTATTGTAACTCGTATATTTGTATTTCGTAACCAACCTAGTGAAGACCTTTAGTTACAGATACTTTTTTAATACAGACATATCTTTGGCAAGAGAATGAATTAAAATTTAATGTAACACATCGAACGAATTAATTTTGGGACCTCTGTATGTTCAACATTAAGGGAAAATAAGTGCAAGTTTAATAAATTTCTTCATAAAAGCAGCTTCATCCTTTACATTATACAAAGATTTTCACCGTATATTTAACAAGTTGCTTAGACATTGCCTACGGAAAAAAAACATTTTGGTCAAAGTAAAATATTAGTTTTGCGTCAATAGGAGATGGTGATGAAAATATTATTATTATTATTATTATTATTATTATTATTATTATTATTATTATTATTATTATTATTATTATTATTATTAGCTGTGCTACAACCTTAGTTGGAAAAGCAAGATGTCCAAAGGCTCCAACAGAGAAAAATAGCACATTGAGGAAAGGAAATAAGGTTGAATCAGTAGAACTTCAAAAGTTCAAAGTTGGAGCAAATGCTTTTTTGTTGACCAGGCGGACATGAGTCTTTTATAGTTTATTTATGACATATTTATTTTTGATGTTGTTAATAGTTTATATATGACATGTCTGTTTTGACGTTGTTACTGTTTTTAGAATGATTTATTGTTAATTTGTTCTCTTCATTTATTTATTTCCTTATTTCCTTTCCTTACTGGGCTATTTTTCCCTGTTGGAGCCCCTGGGCTTATAGCATCTTGCTTTTCCAACTAGGGTTGTAGCTTGGATAGTAATAATAATAATAATAATAAATGACAAAAAACCATATAAGAAGTAATCAACAATCAAAATAAAAAATTTTAGAAACTATAACAACATTAAAACTGATATTTCATATATAAACTATAAAAAGACTTATGTCAGCGTGTTCAACATGAAAACATTTGCTGCACTTTTGAACTTTTGAAGTTATTCCGATTCAACTATCTTATTAGGATCATTCCACAGCTTGGTCACAGTTGGAATAAAACATCTAGAATACTGTGTATTTATTTCACAAATAAAAAGAGGATTAGGTTTTCTGGTTCCAAGTGTTAATCACTTCATATTTCGTCGAAATCCATGCAGATATTTTAGCTTCTTCAATATTCCGTATGGCAAATGGAAAAAATTATGAAAAAATTACCAATGAGAAGTGAGTGGGTAACAAAAATATGCAGATTAAGCGACAGGTTCCAGATGATATAATTGTTGGAGGCGAAGCTGCTAAATTAGAAATTGGGGAATTAAATTAACTGGAAAATAGCTCGCGAAGAAGCAATTAACGAAAGAGTAATGTGTGTGTGTCTGTTTGTGTGAATATATATATATATATATATATATAAATATAAATATAAATATATATATCAATGAGAAGTGAGTCGGTAGGAAAAATATGCAGATTAAGTGACAAGTTCCAGATGATATAGTTTATGGAAACGAAGCTGCTAAATTAGAAAATGGGGAATTAAATTAACTGGAAAATAGCTCGTGAGGAAGCAATTAACGGAAGGGTAATGAGTGTATATATATATATATATATATATATATATATATATATATATATATATATATATATATATTATATATATATATATATAACTTTTGAATTGGGAGACCTTAACTTGGCGAAAAGGTTACCAGGTTCGTTTGCATTCAGTAAAGTCTCACCATCACTAATCCGTAGTGGCCATAGTGATGATGAAAATTAGCCCAACCCCAGACATGAATAAATACATTTTTGATGCCTTTGTCCTGTAGTAGAATAGTAACGGCTGCATTTGTTGTCGTGTATGTATGTATGTGTGTATATATATGTATATATATATATATATATATATATATATATATACATATATATATATAATATATATATATATATATATATATATATATTATAATATATGTGTGTGTGATGCTACAGAAGTTCCATACGTATATAAGATAATGTCGGAAGGAAGATGAATGTATCTTAGGCCTTTCCTTCTCAGCATCCAGAAAGAATACACTAGTACGTGAAAGTGTTTCCTTGGCTTTTAAGGGTACTAAAATCTTTAGAAGACTCAAGAGTTTTGGGAGATTAGAGAGAATTTTACGAAGTTAAAGCATCAAACGACAGAAGCAGAGGCGACGATGGGGATGATAATAGTTGGGAAAATGGTTGTAGTAATCAGGGGTTTAGCGCACTCATTTGATCATTGAGAAGTCCTAGATTCAATTACCTAGCAAGCTGGAATGCTTAGGACACTTTCTTTCAAATCCCATTGTGCTTGTGATTTCTAGCAGAAGTCCTAGGTTCAATTCCTTAGCAGCTGGAATGCTTAGAACACTTTCCGTTAAGGCCCATTATGCGTCTGTTTTTCTAGCAGAAGTCATAGGTTCAATTTGCTAGTGAGCTGGAACACTTAGGACACTTCCTTCAAGTCCCATTGTGCTTCTGATTACTAGCAAAAGTCTTAGGTTCAATTCCCTACCGTGCTGGAATGCTTAGAACACTTTCCGTTTAGTCCCATTATGCGTCTGTTTTGTACCAGAAGTCATAGGTTCTATTTTCTAGTGAGCTGGAACGCTTAGGACACGTCCTTCAAGTCCCTTTGTGCTTCTGATTACTAGCAGAAGTTCTATGTTCAATTCCCTACCGTGCTGGAACGCTTAGAACACTTTCGGTCAAGTCCCATTATGCGTCTGTTTTCTAGCAGTTATAGGTTCAATTTGCCAGTGAGCTGGAACGCTTAGGACACTTCCTTCAAGTCCCATTGTGCTTCTGATTACTAGCAAAAGTCTTAGGTTCAATTCCCTACCGTGCTGGAATGCTTAGAACACTTTTCGTTAAGGCCCCTTATGCGTCTGTTTTATACCAGAAGTCATAGGTTCAATTTCCTAGTGAGCTGGAACGCTTAGGACACTTCATTCAAGTCCCTTTGTGCTTCTGATTACTAGCAGAAGTTCTAGGTTCAATTCTTTTCCGTGCTGAAATGCCTAGAACACTTTCCGTCAAGTCCCATTATGCGTCTGTTTTCTAGCATAAGTCATACGTTCAATTTGCTAGTGAGCTGGAACACTTTCCATCAAGGCATCTTTACTTTAAATCCCCTTGTGGGTCACTGTACAGTAGCTATTATTTAATGGCTCGTGGTACTTTTTCGTCTGGAGCTGCACCAGTTTTCTATCCTTGCACTGTAATTTCTTTCCCCGTTTCATTCTTCCGTTTTGTTTTGCGATTTCTTTAAACATAATTTTGTTTAATTCTAAATTCAAGATTAAATCATTTTTTTCCATCATGAATGGCTGTACAGTATTGCCGCTTATATTCTGGAGAGTTATCTTTTAATTAATACTTATGGATGATTTCACTTTTGAAGAATTTTAGTTTTAATTTAAAAATGTCCATTCGGGAATCTTGATGATATAGTATATCAGTCCAAAAATTTACAAAACTTCACATCTTAGTGCAGGCCTATTTGGAATTTCTGATATCCAAGGGATTTACAAAGGAGAAGGCTGTAATACAAGAAAATCATCTTAAATTGTAAGAACTTTTCTACCGCTCAATCCCGTCTCTCTCTCTCTCTCTCTCTCTCTCTCTCTCTCTCTCTCTCTCTCTCTCTCTCTCTCTCTCTCTGTTTATATTTTAAATTGAAAATAACTATCCTTTTATCATTGTTTCGAAATATTGTTCTATTTCACCTACTGAATTTTACTTCAATGTTGAAATTGTTAAATATAAATGAAGGTGATGTCACGGGGGCATGAGCTTGTATTGTCATCAATGATTTTTATATCGTGTTGTTCAGATAACGGCTTTCAATTGAACGGAAAAATGGTCGTTTGACTTTAATTTCCCAACGGGGAGAAAATTTATTGTATTAACAAACAAATTGCCAAATGATTTCAAATGTTATTGTATTTTGCTCTTGCTACGCTTTTTCCTCCCTATCTAATCGGAAGAATAACACTTTTGAAGTCATTGCATATTCACATGTTTGCTCGTGAAACCAACCACTTGTCTTTTTTATGTTTATGAGTAGTGTTTAATTTTAGGAACTACTAATGACAAAACCTATTAATCGTTCAACTTGTACTGTGTTTGGTACAAGTTTGGTAGTAAAGTGTTAATACTGAAATTGTAGGGAAATTTAAATCTAACTTAAAAAGATATTAAAGGAATTGATTAACATAACTAACGTGTTCCTAAATGCATAAAAAAGGACAAATTGTACCTTTTACCCAAGAGTGATTTTAACTTGAAAATATTGCACTTGCATCAGAACATTTTAATTAATCAGTTGCCATTATACAGAAATTAAAATTATATATGTATATATATATATATATATATATATATATATATATGTATATACTGTATATATATTTATATATATATATATGTATATATATATATGTATATATATATGTATATATATATATACATACATATATATATATATATATATATATATATATATATATATATATATATATATATATATATATATATATATCACCCGTCAACAAAATTTCTTGTGAAAATAACTTCAACTCAGCCTCCCACGGAGTCGAAAATTTAATATCAGAAATGAGATTCTTGGCAAATAACGTCTTCTACTAGCGATGTGGTGATATCTCATTAGATTCAAGCAGAAACCTCATCAAACCTTGATTATGTCGTCAGACTCAAAAGCACGACTCTGGTTTCTGCCGGGAACCAATAGACACTTTTGAGTTGAGTTCACTGAAGTCCAAATCGAGAGAGATGTGTCAATGTCTCATTCAGCTCCCATTTCGTACCCTGGAAATGTGGAGCCCCAAAGACGCATTATTAAGGTCAAGTACTTCAATGCACTGAAGATGTAAATTTCATTTTATTTTGACTGTTCTATCGGTAATTTATACTCATTTCGACCGTAATTTGAATTTATATGATTGTGAAGGCAAATGATTTTAATTGTATAAAGTTTATCTATCAATTATATAAATTTTAGATATTACTTTGCCAGTTTTTGTAGATTTAGTATAGTATCTATCTATACGTATTTATGCAAGTGATATATATATATATATATATATATATATATATATATAATGTATATATATATATATATATATATATATATATATTTATATGTATGTATGTATACATATATTTGTGTTTGTATGTATGTATATCCGTTTGTATATGTATATACATATCTGCAAGGTGTTCAACATTGACATGGTTTCTGAACGTAATGTCGGTCCGGGTAACAAACTGTTGATGTGTTTTTCCTTTACCTGATATGAGGCGAAAGTATCAATTAATTGAGGATATACAGAGAAAGATAAAGAAATTGTCATTCGAGAGGGCAATGCCATAAATTTATAGAGCATTGTAAAGGTTAAAGGTGTCTGGTTTCGGTTCCAGTTTCATCAGAATAGATGCTCGCCAGAAAATCAGCCGGGCAAGCCCTGTCCCCCTCTGTGGTGCCCAATCACAGCAGTGGCCTCCCCAGTAAACAGCCTAAACTCACAGTCTCAGGCTTGGATCAATCTGCTGCCATGCGAATGTTAGTTGAACACCTTACCACTGTACTAGCCAGAGGTCAATGTAAGGGATGAGGGATGATAATATAGAAAGCTTTAGGTTTATCTATGCAAAGAAGCCCCCTTTCATAACGAGAACCCATATATAAAGTAGACGCTCCAGTTTATGCTTAAAAAAATATATATGTTTATCTTGCTTTCTATTTATAGGTAGGATATACTAATGTAATAGATGGGTTCACTTGATTAACCATATATATATATATGTATATATATATATATATATATATATATATATATATATATATATATATATAAAATCAAACGTTACTAGCCCACTGCAGAACAAAGGCCTCAGACTTGTCCTTCCACTTGCGTCTGTTTATGATCTCTCTATGCCAGTTCACACTCAAACTTTCATAGTTCGTCAATCCATCGTCTTCTCTTCCTTCCCCTGCTTGTTTTGAAACCTCTAGGGACCCATTGTGTTATTATTAATGGCCATCTATTAACTGTCATTCTCATTATATGATCTACCTATGTGTATTTTTTTCTTACATGAAGTTAAAATATCCTCTGCTTTAGTTTGTTCTCGTATCCATATTGCAATTTTTTTTGTGTCTTAGTGTTATTTCCATCACTATATATATATATATATATATATATATATATATATATATATACTGTATGTATATATATAGATATATATGTGTGTGTGTATATATATATATATATATATATATATATATATATATATATATATATATATACACACATACACGATTAAGTATATCTTTGTGTGATAGAAAACTCACGCTCCTTGTGCCTGGTGTTTTTCATTTGATTATTTACCAATAGTATGAATTTAGTTGGATATATCTTAAGACGTTTCATTTTAAATAGAAGAATAATTTGAGTTGCAAGTGCATCGTCTATTTTATTTGAAAATTCTTGTTTTTTGAAGCGCAGTATCTGATATTTTCAATTTATATTTCTTCTGGATTAAAAAAATTAATTATATGTTTCTTCAACTCGTACTTCTTTAGCATTTATCCTGTTAATTGCTTGTCATAATTAAATATATAGTGGATTTGGATGAGGATTTATTTTGTTTGCATAAATAAAAGAGGGAAGTTCATTGTCAGGCTTCATTGTATTTGTGAAACATGAAAATGCAAGAGGATAGAATTTATTCTGTAAGCGGTAAGAAAAGAGACGTAGTGTGTGTGTATATATATATATATATATATATATATATATATATATATATATATTATATATATATATTTATATATACATATGTATATACATACATATATATATATATATATATATATATATATATATATATATATATATATATATATATATATATATATTCTTTTGCTTGTGGATTTTAAGAAA
Organism: Palaemon carinicauda; assembly: GCF_036898095.1. Taxonomy (NCBI): domain Eukaryota; kingdom Metazoa; phylum Arthropoda; class Malacostraca; order Decapoda; family Palaemonidae; genus Palaemon; species Palaemon carinicauda. The sequence goes on from NC_090743.1 coordinate 28,803,899, forward strand.
TAGTAATGTCCAGTTTCATTATCATAGTGATTGTAAGAAATTTATCGTAATAAAAAATTCTCATAATTTCCTATTTTCTCTCAAACTTCTTTTTCTAGAAATAAGTGTTAATGAACCTTTCATATTCAATTTATAAAATTTATAGGAGTGTTTCTCTTTTATACGTTATAGAAAACTTTAGATGGTAATATATTATTTCCAAATCTTTCATTAAGATTTTTCGCCTTAAAGCAGATAAAAGTATCTACATGATATGCGATACTTTTCCCCCTCGGTATAATTCAGAAATACTGCAGGAAAGGAAATCTCATTTGCAGAGTAATTTTATCCAGTAGAGAGAGAGAGAGAGAGAGAGAGAGAGAGAGAGAGAGAGAGAGACCTTCAAAGTAATGAAATATTTTTTTCTGCTCTTGGTGATTAATTAATAAAGAAATATCATTGTTGAATAGTCTACTACGTAATAATTTTGTTCAATAATTTTTTATTCTTTTTCATATAGACTAACTTTTCCCAACTGGTTTAGAGTTTTTTAAAAGAATAAGATTTCAATTGTCGATTTCATATTGCATTCGATTTATATTTAAATCTGAGCTTTTGTCGAGTGAAATTGCATAGATTTTCACCTCGAAAGAATGGAAATAAATCAGATATCAGTAGTTATTATATATATATATATATATATATATATATATATATATATATATATATGTATATATATGTATATATGTGTGTGTGTCTGTGTGTATTATATATATATACATATATATATATATATATATATATATATATATATATATATATATATATATATAAGTGTGTATGTATATATGTATATATATGTATATATTTATATATGTACAAATATATATATATATATATATATATATATATATATATATGTATATATATACAAATATATATATATATGTATATATATATATATATATATATATATATATATATATATTGTGTGTGTGTGTAATTCTAATTTTACTATATCGTTACAAGATATATGACCTGCCTCGTATCAAGTTGAAATATGTCATTGCTAAAATTTGGTAGAGTTTGAACTTTCATTGTTTATTTTTCATTGGGCCTAATATACCCTGTCCCCTAAACGTGTGGACTGGAGCCCTTTCATCTTGTTCTACTCTTAGAACACAAAGGGTAAGTTGACGATGCTCTCTAGCTTATATGATACTCAAAATCCGCTTATTATGATCTTTCTTTTAGGCAGTAAGAATATCGAGGTACTTGGAGGAAAATAAGTAAAAACCAAGAGTGGGATCTTATCGATCAAATCATTCTTTACCTGCGCCTCTCGATGAAATTGGTTTATGTCAAAAGAATTGAGTAAAAATGTAACAATTTTCATGACCAAAGATCGTCAGTACAATAAAGACGTTTAAAAGAATCTTTCACATGTTCCTTTGTTTCATAGATATCTCTTTGAAAAGAATTTGCAATAGTCCAGAGAAGAAACAGGAAGAATAATGTTCATTTAGGGCCATTAAAAGTTTGGGGAGCAGAAGGGTTCGTCGCTAATTTATATTTCATGTTTGATAGTTAGTGTTTAGCTTCTTTTGCTGTACTTTTATCAGCATCTCAAGATATGTTGTTCTGACTTTGAAACTACGTAGCTTATTGTCTACGAACAGGTGAGGCAAGTTTGGTGTGAATGGAAAGAAAAATAAGTCTCTAAATCTTATAACAAATAGAGTTTTTTCTTTACTCTACATTCAACCATTTCCTATTACAGTAGGTGTCCTCACTGCAAAAAAAAAAAGACAAAAAAAAAGAAAAATACTGCAGCAACAAAACACTTGCTCCTGAATTGTTTGTTGTTCCCTCGGACACTGTTCTATCTTTTTTCTCTTCCTCTTGTTCTTTTTGAAGTTTTTATAGTCTAATGTTATTATTCTTAAAATATTTCATTTTAATTGTTTATTACTTCTCCTGTAGTTTATTTATTTCCTGGTTCTTTTTCTCAATGGAGTATTTTTCCTTGTTGGAGCCCTTGGGCTTATAGCATCTTGGTTTTCCAACTAGGGTTGTAGTTTAGATTTTAATAATAATAATAATAATAATAATAATAATAATAATAATAATAATAATTATTATTATTATAATAATGATAATAATTCTGTTGTGCCGCTTCCCATGTGCAAGACATTTCCACAACGTGACCTACTTTAAATCCTCACAGAAAATCCATTATTTGGGAGACGAAACCCCTACTTACATTGCTTCATTCAGCTATCATCCTTCACATATTCTAAGACATCCAAAGTATTGATAACATTTCTCACTTTAATCCTTTTTAGCTCGATTTATCCTGTGCTTTCAGTGCCATCCTCTCTTCCACTTTCTGGCAGTTGCCTAATCTTTCCATAAAAGCTAACCATCAACATAATTTGCTTCCAAAAATTAATCCATAACAACCTACAATTTTATTATTCTTTCATTACTACTTACGCCTTATATTCTACGTAGGTTGTTCGTTTTAACAGATTTAACTTTTTTCTTTCATTTACATAGACCATTCAGGTTTCACTTCAGTGAATAAAAGTTTTCGCATCACTCCCCTTGTCTTCGTGACACATTTAGTTTCTTCCTAATCTTTTGTACACACCCTAAAAATCCTCTGTTTTACCCTTATCTCTGACTTGGGACTTCTATCATCTTACTCCCAAATACAGTAATCAACTTACTTCCCTTCCTCCGTTTTCCATATTTATACTGCATCTTCATTTACTCTCAACATTCTCGTTGCAAACATATTTCACTCAATCATTAATTTCAGCTGATTTCCTCAAATATCACCCTTTGCATTCCCTGCATCCTTTAGCTATGCTTTACTTCTCTCGGATTTTTACAAATCTGATAATTTTAGAACTGGATAAGTTGCTTTTCTCTGGCTTCTCTCATATATGTAAAGATAATAAACGAAATATAAAGCACAACACGCAATATTCTCAGACCTGCTTTTGCTCCAAACCACCTCCATCTACACACTTTTTTTCTTTCATGAAGACTTTTTAATCGGCCTCAACAATTCACGATCTTATATCAACATCCTGGGTATCGGCTTACTATTGATTTCATCATCAGCTTCTTTTAGATCTAAATATCTCGAACCGAGATATTTATAACAAACATTCAATCATTTCAATTAGTTGTATTAATATTTTTAGTCAGACTGAAAGGTCCTTTTGTTAAAGCTTCTACGAGAAAGAATTATGACACAAAACCGGCAGGTCTATATTTAGTGTTATGAATCGTAATATCTTTCAGAATAATTACAAAATATTGGAAAAGTTAAGTTTTAATTTAGTTATATTGTTTTGCGGTAATAACTTTTGTAATAAAGTTAATAAAATGAATTTTTCAAGAATATGAGATTGATTTTTCCATAATAGATTAATTGTGTCTAATTTTTCTGAATGAAATGAACAAAGATGATTGAAAATCAACTAGTGATTATTGGAAAACGGAAAGACCAAGTAAATAGTGTATTTAATTATAAATCTAATAATGATATCAAGAATTGTCTTGAAATGGCTTTTGCCGACTTTGAAAGCGTTAGGATGTGGAATTAAATGCTTTATTCTATTAGATGCTTCATGAAAAGAACAGACATAAAAAGTATTTGCAGCAGATTATGCATAGTATGATAAAACTATATTTTAAAGATTATAAAATAGTAGGTCCGGTATGCAATATATACTTATCACGGGTGGTTGTAGTGGCCATTTGGAAACGTTTGTATTTTGCAATGTGAGATTCAGGATTTTAAGCTCCTTTCAAACCCGATAATTTATAGTACTTTCTGCAGCATTACCGTTCTTGCGATCTTGGTTGCGCCTAAAGGTGTACCTGCTGATTCAACAGCAGCCATTGCCTGGCCCTCCATGGTTCTAACTTGGTTATAGAGGGGAGGTTATTTTCTGAATATATGCGTATATGGTCAGTATTTAGAAAATTGTCTTGTCCATAGCCTCTGCCGCTCATGAGTGATATTTAGATCTTTAAAGAGAAAATTAGAATATTATGGATTTAAAAGACGGTAAATCATATAAACTTAATTTTCCTGGTATCCTTGAAGGATAACAAGAGGTTTATTACGGATTAGTTAAACCATGATTTATATGAGGGAAGCGAGACAATGGTCTGGAAATAATTGCACCGTTGAAAGAATTAATTGAGTCGAAAAACAAGAGACAAAAGAGAAAATATATGAAGTTTTGGTAAGCACTATTATTTCTCTCTCTCTCTCTCTCTCTCTCTCTCTCTCTCTCTCTCTCTCTCTCTCTCTCTCTCTCTCTCTCTCTCTCTCCTCTCTCTCTATAGATATATATATATATATATATATATATGTTTATATATATGTGTATGTATATATATATATTATATATATTATATATATATTATATATATATATATTATATATATATATATATATATATATATATATATATATATATACACACACTTTTCTGTGTACTTGTAAATTAAGGCTTCAAGATTTGAAATATATACGTGTTCACGTCTTTGAATTTCACTCATTAGTATTTCAACAAGAGCGACCTCTGTCGCTCGGAATAGTTATGAGGTCAGAGGTATGCGAAGCTCTTAGACATTCCAGGTCAAAGAGACAGAGGGGAAAAAAGGACTTGAGTCCTGTGCTTAAACATTTTAGTGTGTGGAATTTCTCAAACATATTGAATTATAATAACATGAAATTATACTGTTTGATTTGATCCGTTGTTTAGCAGCGTTTTCTGTTAATGAGTAGCAAAGCCTGGCCTGATATAAGAAGTAACACTTTATACATGCAACGATCAGAACACAACAGCGGAAATATACCGATAAGAGATCTAATGAATAATATAGGGTTCTGGAGACCTTGTATGTAACTCCTTATGACAGTTTACCATCTAGTATTTTCGTACCGTTTCTATAATGTCTCTGGTTTTGTAACATAGGTTAATAAAACTAAGTATTCAGTATCTCTTTGGAGCTTACTGAGAGATAACTTCAACATTCGAACTTTAATTCATTATCCATTTTATTTCATGTTAATATCATTCGTTACCATTTTATTCCATGTTAAAAAAAACAGGTATGTGCGATGTATCAAGTACTCTTGACTTTCAATTGATTTGCCCTGGTGAAAAGATATTTGAAGAATGCCACTAGAAACATTTTTCAATTGCTAAATAACTTAATTTATTTTATTTTGACACCTTTATCTGTTTAACGTCCTCTCGGTTCGAGGTAGGATTATTCTTAGAGCATATGAAAGAAGAGAAGGTGATATATGCGAAGAAAACGTACTATATTACTCGTGAACAACCTACAAACCCCAGGGAAATCAAATAAGCAATATGTCTGATCAAAATACCAATCCAAAGTAATTGGGAATAAGGTTTAGTTCGGCAAAAGCCTTCATCATGGCTGCAGAACAATGGGTCTTTAGATTAAGAACAAAGCCTTGTTGAAAAGCCTTATTAACATTGCCTACTGCATATTCTAGGAAGTGTATGCAAGGTTTAGTACAGTTGTACATAGAATTCCTGATACACCTTGCTCTGACTTAGTGCACCCTGTCATACCCTTACTGCGCTGCAAGTTCCTGAGTTAAACCGGGTGCATCATCTCTGCCATTTCTCCTTGCATTGTTATTATTATTATTGTTATTACAAGCTAGACTATAACCCTAGTCGTCCAAGGGCTTCAACAGGGAAAAATAGCCCATTGAGGAAAGGAAATAAGAAAATATACTACAAGAGAAGAATAAACAATCAAAATAGAATATTTTAAGAACAGTAACGTTAAATTAGATGCTTTGCATATAAACTATATAAACTTTAAAAAAAAAAAAAAAGAGGAAGAGAAATATGATAGAACAGCGTGCCCGAGTGTACCCTCAAGCAACAGAACTCTAATCCAAGCCAATGAAAGGCCATGGTACAGAGGCTATGACACTACCCAAGACCAGATAACAAGGGTTTGATTTTGGTGTGTCCTCGTAAAAGAGCCACTTATCATAGCTAAAGAGTCTCTTCTACCCTTACTAAGAGGAAAGTATCTGTTTGGTTGCTCACTGCAAAGTAACTATGTGCACTTCTTCAGAGCGATGTGTGCCAGGGACACTGTGCATCGTATCCTCGTGTATGAAAAAAAAAAAAAAGATAAAGTTAAGAAACTGCGTGAAAGGAATTTTTTTATTCGTAGAATGTAAAAAAAAAACTTAGCCAATACTGAGCTTGTGTTGCAAGTCGATTACTCAGTATGAGAATTAAACTCTTCAATATTCCAGCGATTCCTTTCTTATAATAAAGCTCAAGTATTCATTATTCGTTCCTATAATAAAGTTCAAGTATTCATTGAACTTTCCTATACTTAAGGCCCTCAAAGGTTTCCAACAGAATTTTTCGGTTCACTACCAGTTGAGGAGCAGTAAAATTAGAATTTAAGTACTATTAAACATATTCCCTTTATTCTCTATGTCGTAAAAGGGAATAAAAGCCTCCCCTAAAACTACGTAGGTGTATGGAAAATGTGAACATTATATCCAACAATTAGTATTGGGAGAAAATGTTATTTCAGTCTGAAATATGACGGTCTAGTCTTAAGTCTTAACAGCCGTGACCAGGCTCTATGGTCATTGGCCCCTAAGAATTTCGAGGAGTGTAGATTTTTTTTTTTTTTTTTTTTTTTTTTTTTTTTTTTTTTTGTGACAGCAAATCTAAACATTCTCGTCTCTACTTCTATGTAACCGTGAAATCTGATGGTATGGCCATGTGTCTGTGTGTGTGTGTATATATATATATATATATATATATATATATATATATATATATATATATATATATATATATATATCTATATATATAATGTATATATATATCATATATATAATATATATATATATATATATATATATATAGTATGTATATATGTATATATATATATATATATATATGTATATATGTATATCTATGTCTATATATATATAATATATATATATGTATATATATATATATATATATATATCTATATCTATATATATATACTGTATATATATATATATATATATATATAAATGTGTTTGTGTGTTCATTCACACATCACTCCCCTTTTATGGCAATATTCATTTGCAATTGGAATTGATGGGACAAAAAATACACGATGATATCTCGGCAGCAATTTGAGGCTCGCCAACATTTTGGTCTCTGGAATTCTTTAATTCGGGTACGTAACAGAAATTAAAGGTCAAACTGTCTCTATTTTTAAAATAAAATTTTATATTTTCATTTAAGAACTGGGATCTCCTCGAAAGACAAATTTGATTGGCATCCTCGTAAGAAAAATAAAGACGTCTACAGTAAATGCAAGATGGAAAATATTTGCAATGAAAAATCGAAGTATTATTCTGATCCAATTTGGTTGCAAAATCTATAAAAATTGCCTTTACCGTAGAGTTAAATTTTTATACATTTATGTTCAGTCTTTTATGTTTAGTTGATAATGCATCGCAAAATATTGTATTCTTTTATAGTTTTGAAGGCCTTATTTTGTTTTTTTTCGAAGGAGATTATATAGCATATATTTGTTTATGTTTATGCAGCCATATTGATATATTTGGAAAATTACAGATTACATTGTTTTCTCTAGGAATTCATCATTGACTTATTTTATGAACAACTCATAATAATTATAATGTGCTTTTGTCTATTTTTTTATGTGTAACAAATATAGCAAAGGGTCGGGACAATATCGATACATAAACAGTAATAAAATATTATGAAACAAGCTGAGCATTTTGCATCATTATTGTAAATTAAAAACATATAAATGAAACATGATCGTTATTATCATTTGAGGCGAACTTGATTTTGTATACTTTTAGAAAATTATAAACTTTCATTCAATTTCTTTAATGTTATTTTGTGTCTTGAATTATTTAATTTTTGTAATTAGAATTAAAATATCCGGACATTTTACATTGACATTAATCACCTCTCGAAAGCATCAATGATGCCACGAAAACTAATGAAAAGATCACACTTTTAGATAATTATTTTGATTTGCTCTCTCTCTCTCTCTCTCTCTCTCTCTCTCTCTCTCTCTCTCTCTCTCTCTCTCTCCTCTTCTCTCTCTCTCCTCTCCTAATTTCATATTTCGTCTTCATTTAGCAAGTTACTAACACTCCTTCATTCCAAGACACGTATTATGAATTCCAAAAGTTTTGGAAAAATAGGAAAGGAGAAATTCCCGGCAAGAATTTGTCTGAAATGTTATAATTTGTATGTATGTTATCGCAACGGTTTACACTTCATGATTATAAATAATGATTTCCCCACTCTCTCTTTCTCTGTGAATATTTACACTTCATAATTATAAATAAAGTTTATCTCTCTCTCTCTCTCTCTCTCTCTCTCTCTCTCTCTCTCTCTCTCTCTCTCTCTCTCTCTCTCTGTGAAGATTTCTTCTACCAAAGATAAGGTGTTGCCTGATATGGCATTCCTCTTTGTCTATGGCGGCCTTTGTTTATCAAAGTGAGACGCTCAGAAAAACTCCTTTCACATACAGCTTCAATTACTGCCTGAGGCTTCAGGCTTGAATTTGACTTGTTTTTCTTTTTGCAATTTGTCAGAGGGATACGGAAAGGATAAGTGGAAATGGAAGATGAAAAGAGTCTTTGATGATGGTGTTCTTTTTATTGTAATAGCTTTATGAAATGATAAAAAATAACCTTTGGAAGTAAACAATTTTAAGAGAGGGAGAGAGAGAATTGAAAAGTATTTTTTATGTTTATTTAATGAATTAGG
>NC_090743.1:28817735-28825235 GCF_036898095.1 Palaemon carinicauda
TTTGTAGATATTCATAAACTTGGTATACTCAAGATTGTTTAAAATTCTACATGTAGAGGTTTATTGTATCAGATCGATCAGTGAACCATGACATATTTTTTTGCCTATAAGCCTCCGAATGATATATGAATTAAATTTCTCGCTAATACTCAACCACATGGATATGAATTAGAAGATATATGTGTAAGCCCTTTTATGTACATTAGTTATTTTTTTTCAGCATATGTGTATATGTGTTTGATTATCATGGTATGGTTGGCATGAATCCGACTCCTAGTACAAATACAGAAATGCGCCAGGAATATTTATTACAGAACCGAATATCTTTTATTGCCTTGTTTTGTTACCTTTTTGGGTATTTATTCCCAAAATAACGTAGATTCAGTTTATATATATATATATATATATATATATATATATATATATATATATAGAGAGAGAGAGAGAGAGAGAGAGAGAGAGAGAGAGAGAGAGAGAGTGGTGATACCTTAACGTGGTGAAAGGGTTTATGTATCATCATTATCAGCAAGGCTGTACTAATCAGGGCCACCCATACTAGGTTGGTTGGCTCTGTATGATCAGGGAAAGGTCTCCCACCATCACCAATCCGCAGTGGTGTGATGTTGAAAACTGGCAAAACCCTAGACATGAAGAAAGATATGTCTGAAGCCTTTGTCCTGCAGTGGACTAGAAACGGCTGCTTTTGGTTGGTGTGTGTGTATCTATATGTAAGCGTATTTATTTGTTTTTAAATAGCTTAGTTAAATAATTATACTATTTTATTACCTATCAACAGGAAATAGTTTTTTAATTAGATGATTTTCATATTGTTGAATATAATGACCATTTCTGTAGATAATTTTCTCGCATTATAGCCTTAGAGCGGTTCATTTATATAGCATTGACAAATGTCGTATGTTCAGTACTTTGCTTTTTATTCAGGAATTTATATATTTCTTTCTTAAGAGTAGTGATTAGAGTTTGGGATTTTTGACATGGTCGCTAATGATGTGAATTTCACATTGCATTGTTGATTCTGGCTACTATAGGTATCGTCATTTTCCTATTACCTGTGTTGATAGTTACTTTATGCTAGTACTTTTGATTGCACCATTATCATTATCTTCATTAGAAATTCCTTGTGATGATTGAATGTTTACAAAACATATCTCGTGTGTAGATTTTTTTTACGAAGTGCACCTCTTTCATTTTTCTTTTGGACAGATCGATATAACTAATTTCATAAATGTATCTAGGTGCACAATGTATAGCAGGATATTATTTCAATATTAATTTCGTGAAGATGTGAAAAATTTATATTTTAAAATTTTTTTATATAATTTGTAACACGACAGCACTTTTCTTAAGCCCTTAAAATTTTCACAACCTCACATTATAGTTTGCCTTCATGTGTTTGTAATAGACGAAAAGTTGAATGGCTTTTAAGTATTGCATCTAATTATCTGAATTCTCCTTAACTTAGATGTACCCTGACGTCACAAATGTAAATTTAATTATCCAGAATGCGAGAGTCTTTCAATAGCACCACTTAATAAGAGCAGCTGGTTCCAGGGAATTTCCTTTCCTCTGAGGAGTAATTCCCTTTTTTTACCTTTATATATCCTCGACAGCTTCATTCCAGTTTTTTTTTTTATTATTATTATTTTGCCAGCTACAGGCTTAAATTTTCTTTTCTTTTTTTGTTTAGCATTTTGCCTCTTACATTAAGAAAAAGTAGGTTAGATTCTTATTATGACGAAGCTAAATTTATTTTTGGGTCAAACCTGTGATATAGGAATGACTCTATTCCCCTGAATATGGAAATTGGAGTTTATAAACAGTTGCCCAAGAAAACGATGCCTGCTATATGATGATTTGGATATTCAATAGAATTAAGAACTTTGTATGTAATAATTAAAGAATTTGTGATTAAAAGTGATTGCCGAAATGCAATTATTGATGCATTTGAATTGTTAAAGAATTCTTGAAATTTTTTAGGTAAACGAAGAATTTTGGATTTTAGCTAAGATTCAAGTTAGGGCCACTGATTATTTCTTTATTTCTTTATAAAGACTATGTTTCAGACAATTCAAATTGAAATATTTATTTTATAGGTAACTGGCATTTCCGAGAAAACATATTTCATTTCAATGAAAGTAAGTCCTTAGTTTTTTTATATAGATGTTGAAAATTTATTTTCACAACATATATTGCAAAAGGATTCTCAGTAACAAAACGAAGCATTTGTAAGAAAAAAAAATCTTTTTATATATATGAAACTCATCGTTATTGTTATTATAGTTCATAAATTACACCACCTTTGAAGACGCAAATAAAAAGGGTCATTAACCTGATAATAAGATTTACACCCATTGATGTTCCAAGGATACTTCTTGACATCCAGACTGGATAATTATACATCAACAATGGCTGATGGAAAGATGATAATTAAAAGTAGAAAATGACTCGGAAAAACATATTTTTCGCCGGAGATGGGGTGATTAGGGCCGCAGAAATGGAAAGGATATATTTATAAGGAAAGGGATATATTTACAAGAAGAAAGACAGAGTAGAAGGAAAACAATTTTCTGAAAATGCCATGGAGAAAGTAATGTCTAATGATTAGAGAAAACTATTTTACTCAAAGAAACTTTTTAAATGGTCAATAAATCTAACAATAAATTAAATTAAATTAAATTAAATCCAATATAAGGATATCTAATGAAAAAAAGTTCTTTACTGTAAGGGCATACGTTTGGTTTTTGAAAACCAGAACCATGAATAAATTTAACTTTTAGATTAAGGATATCTGCTCCACGCTAACCGTGATAATGATATGCATTCAAGTGAAATACGTAAACAGAGCAGAATGAAAAGACGTTGAGAAGAAACGATATTTGTTTTTACCGAGGAGATTTGAGCTAAACCTGGTAAGAAAGTTTTCAATGGAACTCTTTTTGCGCGAATGGAAAAGGTCGTGCATGAAAGCATGTTCAGCCAAATCCTATTAAGTTTAAAGCTTTTGCTTCAAAATTGGCTATTTTCCCCGAGTAAATATTCACACTTGGTTGTTAAGTCTATTTAGTGTGGAGCTTTTCCTAGAATGCCCTTAGTTAAGCTACGTAGTAGAAATAACTCCTTTTTAATATCACCGATAATTCTCATTAATACTCTCATTTTATTACTATTGGAGTTAACAAAGAGTCATTTGATTAGACTTTTTTATATATTTTATGTGTGTTTATTATTTTGCACTCCCCAAAAGATCTTGGTTTACCAAACATTTAACTGGGCTCCACAGAGTACTAGAAGAGTTGGAAGACCCAGGTCTACATGACTGAGGACTATGAAGCGTGAAGTTGGAGATGATGAATGGAGAAGTATTGAATTAAAAGCTTAAGCTAGAAAAGACTAGCGAAATCTAATCGAGACCCTTGTGTCAATAGGAGTAGGAGGAGATGATAATGGTTTATTATTTCCAATTATGAATATATTTTCTAGACTTCTTAACTATTATCCCTAGAAAACAAAAAGCCACAACAATGCGAGATAAACTGATATTTTTTGTTGCTATAAGAGAGCTCTTCCTCTTATTTTGATCATAGAAATCTTTATTAAATGCAAACGTAATACGGATTGGTGTTAACGGACACTAGGAAAGATTAAGAGAAGATTGTGGTATTCAAAGATCGATGCTTTTATTATACCTGTTTTATTTAAATTGTATTAGAAATTTCGCCGTTTTATAAACTCATACGATTAAGTTAATCATTGTCCCTTTAATTATCGCGAATTTTGTATGGGTATTCAGTGTATTATTTTTATTTTTATTTATTTTATATATATATATATATATATATATATATATATATATATATATATATGTGTGTGTGTGTGTGTATATATATGTATATGTATATATATATATATATATATATATATATATATATATATATATATATATATATATATATTGTTTTTTTGGGGGGTTGGTAGATGTCACTTTTATATTCCACTTGGGTACAGAATAGGTATTCCTATATGTGTATCACATATATAACTAAGAGTTACGAGAGAAAGCTCCATGAAGTGTTATTCGCATACATTACATCTTCTGTGGCCTTTTTATGATTGTGGTGGCCTATATGGTAACGTTCCCGGCTGGTGATCGCCAGACTGGCGTTCCGAGTCCCGCTCAAACTCGTTAGTATCTTTGGTTGCTGTAACCTCACCATCCTTGTGAGCTAAGGCTGGGGGGTTTGGGGCAGCCTATAGGTGTATCTGCAGAGTCATCAGCAGCCATTGCCTGCCCCCCCCCCCCCCCCTTGGTCTTAGCTTGGCCTAAGAGGGGGTTTGGGCGCGGATCATATATGTATATGGTCAGTCTCTAGGGCATTGTCCTGCTCGATAGGGCAGTGACACTATCCCTTGCCCCTGCCATTCATAAGCGGCCTTTAAATCTTCAAATAGCCTAGGTGTCTGACTATGATGGATCCTGTTGCATTACCTGATTACTTCTAGTTCCTCTGGAGACAAATTTCTTTCGCATGTGATAGTTCTGCATTTTCTTGATGTTTATGCATTATGTTTTGATAGATACAGAAAGAAATACAGAAGCAATCATGTATCACAAGACGTCCTTTTGGAAGATCGGGGTTTTGCTTTTGTTACGCCTGTTCAATTTCTTGTTTCTTATTATTATTATTATTGTTATTATTATTATTATTATTATTATTATTATCATTATTATTATTATTTGCTAAGCCGCAACCCTAGTTGGAAAAGCAGGATATGCAATAAGCCCAGTGACTCCAACAGGGAAAGTAACCCAGTGAGGAAAGGAAACAAGGAAAAATAGAATATTTCCCATATAAGCTATAAAAACTTTTAACAAAACAAGAGGAAGAGAAATAAGTTAGAATAGTGTGCCCGAGTGTACCCTAAAGCAATTTCTAGATTTAAATATTCGTTTGGTCATATAGTGTTTTAAAAAGTTTAGTTCCCGATTTAATGTTTCTTAAGTGATACCCGTAGATTTTATTCTTCTGGATGTGTCATATCGAAGGAACTTGAAATTCAAATATATTTTGATAAGAAGAAAGGAAATTCCAAATATAGATTCTGAAGGAGAGATTTTGATATCTTGGAGAGGAATGGATTTGAATTAGAACGTACTTGAAGATAAGACTTTCTGGGATGGACGCCATATTCAATAAAAAAAAGTTACATATCTTCTATATGATGGTAGGATGTCTGTGGAAGCCAGAGATTAGACGTTCGTAATGAATGAGGTTTAAAAAAAGAATGTTGCTATAAAATTTTATAGATTATGACAGGTTTCTTGAAGTTTTTGAAGTAGTTAAGATTAATAGCATTTCATTTATGCTGAAAACTAAGTCATTTTATTAAACGGAAAAACAATGTTGGCAGTCATTAGAATTTAAAATCGCCTTTATAGAAAATATAAGACGATAGAAATAAGATAAAACTGTGAGAAAGTTATATATTTTTATAAATCATCATCATCCTTATCATCATTATCTCCTCCTACTCCTATTAACGCAAAGGGCCTCGGTTAGATTTTGCCAGTCGTCACTATCTTGAGCTTTTAAATCAATACTTATTCATTCATCATCTCTCACTTCACGCTTCATAGTCCTCAGTCGTGTAGGCCTGGGTCTTCCAACTCTTCTAGTGACTTGTGGAGCCCAGTAGAAAGTTTAGTGAACTAATCTATCTTGGGGAGTGCGAAGAACATGCTCAAACCATGTCCATCTACCCCTCACCATAATCTCATCCACATATGGCACTTGAAGAATCTCTCTCATAGTTTCATTTCAAATCCTGTCCTGCCATTTAACTCCCAATATTCTTATGATGGCTTTGTTCTCAAATCTACAAAATCTGTTGGATATTGTTTCATTGTCATACCACAACTCCTGTCCTTACAGTAACACAGATCTCACTAAACTGGTTTGATTTTGATATGTAATTTCAGGCGATTTGATTTCCAAATTTAACTAACCTAGCCATTGTCTGATTTGCTTTTTTTCAATCTTCTATTAAACTCAAATTCTAAAGACCATGTATTAGCGATCATAGTACCTAAATATTTAAATGATTCCACCTCATTAATTCTTTCTCCTTCCAATGATATTTCATCTTCCATTGCATATTCCGTTTTCATCATCTGTCTTTTTTTATTTATCTTGAGCTGAATCTCATGTGATATATCATGCATTCTGGTAAGCAAGCTTTCCAAGTCCTTTGGCGTGCTGCTAATAGGGACAGCGTCGTCCGCATACTCTAGGTCCGCTAATTTCCTGATACCAATCCAGTCCAACTGTTCTATGCATCAAAAAATCCATAAGAAGGATAAACAACATAGGTGAAAACAAATTTCATTGTAGTACTCCACTGTTCACTAGAAATTCATTTGATGGGACTCTATTTAACATTAACTTTGCACTTGCTATGCTCATGTACAGATTTAATCAAATTTGCTTATTTAAGAGGAACTCCATAATAACGCATGACTCAACAAAATTGGCCGGTACTCAGTATCAAAGGCTTTTTCATAGTCCACATATAGCATCAAAAGAGGATTTCTGTATTCTACACACTGCTGTACAACATGTATTAAAATGAAAATATGGTCAGTACAACTTCTACCTTTTCGAAATCCTGCTTGATCTTCTTTCAGCTTTTCCTCAATCTTTCTCTCTAGTCTCTTTACGATGAAAACACTATATATTTTCATGACAACTGACGTAAGTGTGATTCGTCTGTAATTATTGCAATCAGTTAATCTCATTGCGAAGAATTTAAGACCAGGTTAATGATAGATTATGTGGTCACTAATATAGACGGGATAAAGAATGCACTCAAAAGATATTGACATGTGTATGATACGTAGCAAGTAATGCTAATCATTATGAAGATTTCTTATGAGAGAAAGGTGTGACTAAGAGAAAATGAAACATCAACGAATTATGAGATATTTACCAAAAATTAATGCCATAGATTAGGAAACTTCCTCGTACTGCTACTATGTAATACTAAAGTATTTACTATTGGAGAAGAGGTAGATACACCATCCAAAATATAATTGACTCCTGTTTCCCATTCTCTTATATATTTGGCCATTTTGTTTTTCAAAGCAGCTTAATTTTGGGTTTACACACACACACACACACATATATATATATATATATATATATATATATATATACATATATATATACATATAAATATATATATATATATATATATATATATATATATATGCATACATATAAAAATATATATATATATATATATATATATATATATATATATATATATATGTATATACACATATAAATATATATTGACGAGCTAAGAAAATTTTCGGGTATAGATTGGTATAGAAGGACCATAGACAGACGTGAGTGGAAGGAAATGTCCGAGTTATTTGTCCCATATTAGGCTAGCTACGGCTGAGGCTCATTATAATTTATA
>NC_090743.1:28827735-28835235 GCF_036898095.1 Palaemon carinicauda
CTTATCTTCACCCACTAGCTCTCTCATTTCTCCTTACAGCATCTGTTTGGTTACTTGCCGAGCAGTAAGTGTGACAGGGTGCATTTACTCATAACAAGATCTGCCAGGAATTCCTGTGTCCAACTGTACTTGTTTAAGCCCAGCTGAAAAGAAGACGCCTAGAATAAGATGAGCAAGATAGATTTGTCCTGAGGATTTTAAATTAGGTGAGGGATGTGATAGAGGCTAGCTCTATTATAATTTTTCTGGTGAAGGAATTTTGTTGGACAGATCTTTATGTTCAATGGTAGAGTTTTATTTGTTATATGTATACCTGAATTCTTGAAGTAGAGGTTATCTTTGTTTCAGTTCCCTATAGAATTTTCCATGTTTTCTTTTTTCTTTTTATTTCATATAGCTTCAATATAGTATTAGGTTTTCTTACTGATAGGTGTAACAATTGCCATTGTATATTTTTTCATGATCGCTGATGTGTACAAGTATTGAAGTGTTGAACTAATGCAGGTGGCTTTCTTTGATACCTAGAGGTCATAAAAAGCCGAGCGTATCATGCAAGAAATAACTCTGAAAGAAATCCAATGTTTTTCACATTCAGTGGTATGATTCATAAACTGTGTATTTTCAATCTAAGGTATCAGATATACTGTATATTGCATTATCATGGATGAAAGGTTATAAGAATCTAACTATTGATAATGGATTTATCCTTGAATAAAGGTAATATTCTTCTGATTAGTATGTCATACAAGTAACAAAAATCATGTTGAATATTTAACAAGTATCAGTCAAAGGTGAATCCAATTCGTGACGCTTTTGCAATGACAGTATCCTCCGTGAAACTAAATTATTATTCTTTTTTTTTTACTTCGTTTATGTTTTGATCCAACATAAGATTAGCTAGTAATTAGTGTAAATAATCTGTTTTGGATATCGTAGGAGTAATTAATTTACATACAAATTGCTAATTGTGACGTCAGAAATATGAAATGGGAATGTTATTACCATACAGAATAAAATCGTATGAATTTCTGTTACACAAAGCATAAAGAAGAATTTACATATATCTCTCTCATGTGTTTCTTTGCTAAGAAGTTTTCAATGGTGTATTATATATTTATTCAATGGTTAATATTTTGAAGTATCACCTTCGGTTATCATTCGAATTCATCAAGGTTATTTTTGTTTTGATGCTAACGTCTATGCCATATTAAAATGGTCTTCGTAAGGGAACATTCCTATTCACTATATTAGATAGTTTTTGTTTTTTCATTTGAATGATAACATGCAGTATAATTATTATTATTATTATTATTATTATTATTATTATTATTATTATTACTGTTGTTGTTGTATTTGTCTTTATCATTGTGAGTGCACTTATTTTTCTATATTTATTCACCATATCATCAGCTCTAGACAGATAGATATGTATTATACATAACAAAAACGTAAGTTTTTATGTACTATTAATAAGGATATACGTTTAGAATTCCAATTAATTTTACGGTTCGTTTATGTCAGGTTTTATTTTATTGTATTCTTTGCTCTTCGAGGAAGATAATGAGTCCTGAATGGTTTTTATTTAGTAATCTTTCAATTAATGAACATGTTCATTATTATCTTACTTTTTGTTTTATTGTATTAAGGTTTCTTTGAACTTATTTCTTCTTGAATCTCCATGATTGAGCTGTGTGTTGAATATATATTTTATTATTCGATGTTTTAAAAGCTAGTGTGGAAATTTATGGGGAAGCATCATGATCAATTCATGGATGATCAAAAGTTAATGAAGAATACTCTGTAAAAACTAGCTAATTATAAAATACTATATATATGCGTTCGAGAGATTATTACGATCTTTTAACATTCATTGGAGCAAAAAGCTTAGTTTAATGCATCAATAGGGTTAAATGGAATATAACTGAATTTTACTTTATCTAGTCAAATTGCAGTACAGTAATATTTTGAATTTGAGCTTTGGAGCTTTTATACTTAAACGCATTTATAAATAAGAATACATCTGATAAATATAAGCATGGCAGCTTGTAATTCACGTTATATATTCTATAGGTAAATATTTCTCACGTTGAGTAGAGTGTGGCCTACTTACTTCGGGTGATCTTTTTTAGGTTGCACGATTTTTTAATCTTTGATAATGAACCGTCTAGTGTTTCTTCCTACTTTGTATAGATTTTTTCGTTTTCTTTTGACCATTGTTACTTATTCTATCATTCGTACCCTGAAGATGCACAGTTGAATACGAGGAAATGCTAGGTGCTACCATATCCATATAATATTTTGTGGTATTTCATTATGCTAAACCTTTTTTTTTTTAACTTGGGTTTTTGAAATATATATATATATATATATATATATATATATATATATATATATATATATATGTGTGTGTGTGTGTGTGTGTTTGTGTGTGTGTGTGTTCTTTACTGGTAAATGAAATATATTTTCATGAAAATATCTCTAAACGTTATAACAGATTGGTCATTTATAATTGCATACATACATACGTACATACATACATACATGCATACATACGCGCACGGTCACACACACATATTATATATATATATGTATATATATATATGAGTGTGTATATGTATATATATATGAGTGTGTATATGTATATATATATGTGTGTGTATATATATATATATATATATATATATATATATATATATATATATATATATATATATATAATGTATATATGTGTGCGTGCGCGCACGCGCGTATGTATGTATGTATGTATGCAATTATAAATGACCAATCTGTTATAACGTTTAGAGATATTTTCATGAAAAAAATATTTGCATTTACCAGTAAAGAATATAAGAACATTGTGACCATTTAGTTTACATTTTATGAAAGGGAAGGGGAGAAGATTCAGCAATTTGATGATAATTTTTCGTTTAGTAATATACTTAACGCTTTTAAAACATCAGAAGCGCGTCTTTCAAGGAAAAAGATGAAGGGGGATTTTTTTTTTCTTTTGTGTGTGTGTGTGTGTGTGTGTGTGTGAATATACTTTTCATTCCGTTGTCATTTATCGAAGCATTTTTTATTAGTTTGTAAGACAGAAATGCATTCACTTTCGTCACAGAATCAAGATTTGAATAATATATTTAAGGTACCGAAGACACATCTTACAAATAGAAAATAAAGCAACAGAAGACTTTTGATTAGTATATTTTGCACACCATTATTATCTAAAGATTCTTAATTAATTCGTAGAATAGAAATGCATTCACTTTCATCACAGAATTAAAAGGTTGCTTCGTGAGGTCATCATCATCCACCCTATTCTAATCCTACTGGAAATAGAAAACGTCTCGCCAATTACTCTTTAACGCTGGAAATCCCAGACTTGCTCGAGAAGGGGAAACGGATCTGGAACTTGGTAATTTCCTTTATGATCTCTTTGAGAGAAGCTCTACATCTCTTAATGAGGTTATGATTCCGGTGCTGTTCATCACTGCTTTTTCTAATAATTTTATGGTATTTTTTTATTAAAAACATGGTCTTTCTTTTAACCATTTTTTATTTTTATACAGTTCCAAAGGAATGTCATCCTTTTTGTCTGTGCAATTAAAAGGTAAAAGCTGTAGAATAAACGTGAAATAAGTCTTCTATGTTATCTTTTTACATTTTAGTGATAGTTTCAAGTTCATGTTAGACAGGTTCTGGTTAACTCTTAATTGTTACCGTGTCGATTCACGGTTTTAATCTAAAAGCATCAAATAAAATTTTGCGTTCATACGAGTTTTTTTTTTTTTTTTTTTTTTTAGTACGAAAGCACATGAAGACTCCTCTCTCTCTCTCTCTCTCTCTCTCTCTCTCTCTCTCTCTCTCTCTCTCTCTCTCTCTCTCTCTCTCTCTCTCTCTCTCTCTCTCTCTCTAAATGTAAAGATTGTTTAGTGCTCAGCCATTTTATCCTAATATCTGTACAATTATATTTTCGTTTAAAGCAATGCTTTAGACATACTGTATATATATATATATATATATATATATATATATATATATATATATATATATATATAAAACTACACATGGTGGCATTATATTTATGTATATATATATATATATATATATATATATATATATATATATATATATATATATATATATAGTGTTAATATGTTAGTGGAAGTGATAAGCCATAGAAGGTAAACTACTTTGTTCCCCTTTAGGTGTTGTTTGGTGTAGTTTAGTCGGAAGTTTCAAACTGGTATCAGATTTGAGTTACGATTAAACTTTTGAAATTTCGTAGTCAATCTCGGGGTTTAGCGTTCGATCCTTCATTATTAACGAGCTCTTGTTGGTCTAAATATCTTGTTCCAGAATATGGTAACTGAAACTGTTATCCCTGGGTCACACTTCACTTTTGAGTTTATTCTGGAGAAATGTTTGTCTGTGTTTTGTCTTTTCAGTATCCACTGGCTGCATTAGTTTTGTATTTCTTATGGTTTCCATTTTATTGGAAGTTTATTTGTTTTATATTATGGAATTATATTGCATCTATCTTTAATATGTCTTTAAAAATTCTCTCTCTCTCTCTCTCTCTCTCTCTCTCTCTCTCTCTCTCTCTCTCTCTCTCTCTCTCTCTCTCTCTCTCAATGATTCATCATTGGACTTCTTTGGACCTATTGTTTAAGGTTTCAATATTTATTGATTATTTTATATCAAAACATGGTAATTATATTACAAATTACAAAAATTTTCTCAGCATCATAATTGATACTATGCAATATAGAATTAGGATCTGGAGTCAACAACAAATTTGTCCTGATCGATTTAATTAGTAGATTCATCCTTGGAATTTTATTTTTTTTTTCAATGAAAACATAAAAAATAATAACATTTATATGTTCCTAATTGTTTTTATTGAATTATATTTTCTCGTTCCCCTTCAACGCATGGTTTTTCAAGGGACTATTTTTTTTACGATCTCTCGCGCTTATCCACAGGAAGATATTTTTATTCGAATTTTTCTTTTTCCTAATATAAGTGATCCCTTCCCACCACCAGTGATCTTAGACGGGTATTTATTTTTTATTGAGACTCCAAGAATGCATATTTTATTTAGACTACCGATAAGCCTTAAAAGACAAGAAAAACAATTGACATGAACTGAGACACAGACCCCAATACTGTTCTGTTAACATCCTTTTGCTTGAGAGCCGTATCTATCAAATAGTTTTCTCATAAAACCTACTTCTGTTAGTGCTATCGTGACGACTGTGTTGTGGCAATATTGTCTTTGGAACCGTAATTTCATTTTCTTGTGGTCCTTATTGCTAGATAAGCATAAGCCTCTTTATGAGGAATCATATCCTTGAAAGGGCATTCGCGTAATTGTCGGAGATAATGCCGTGTGCTTTCTTTTATGTGAATGTTATATATTCATACTTTACGGATCAGATTAAATGTGCTGTATTCTGATAAAGCTTTTTTTAGAGGCTAGCAATGAAAAATGTGCAGTTGGACACATAGTTCCCTGGTACACCACGCTCTGAGGAAGTGTTTCCTGTTGCATCGTTACATGGGCGACAAGTAGGGAAAGATGGCCGCAGTGGTCGGCTGGGCTACGTACAGGAACTCTCCCTTAGTAAGTGTGCGGTAAGGTGCACTTTTTTTCAGAGCGAAATGTACCAGGAGTTCATATGTCCAACTGTACTTTCCATGGATCTTTTATTTTAGTTGATCATTTTCCAAGATATCATTTCCTCAAGTTCCTTATGCATTTTGATTTTGACTATGATCATTCCTAGTTTTCTTGTTCAGAAAACCCTTCTCAAGATTGTTTTTATCAATAGTTATATTCAAGGGTTATCATTTGGTATGCGTGGCTTATCTAAATTTCTTTTTGTGATAATTTGTGTTTTGAGGAAATTTCACGTATGACCCATTTCCTCATTGTATTTGACTCTTAGCTTATCACAACTATTACAAGTTTAAAGGGATCTTAGGCATATATGCTATATGGGGACTTTACCATGATGCCAGATTATTGTTCTAGTTCCAAATGGTTTGTGCATAACTTTAATCTTGGCCATAACTTTAAATTCTTAATTTTGGCTATGACTTTAACTACCACCTTAATAGTTTCAATCTTTTCACTAACACTTTGTTGGTTGAAAATTGTAAGAACTTTAAAGATGTCTTCGGTATTTAATTTGTTGCAATGTGCATAAGTGTCAAGTATTGCTTTGCCATTTCACTCGCAGTTTGTTTTGATTTTGAAAAGAGTTGACGTATTTTTGTTAAGCTTATTTCAGCAGTAATATTATCATACCGTGTTCATAAAACCACAAACTAATATAGGTTCAAAATCCCGTTTTCCCCGTTCAAAGTCCCTAGTGCAATAAATTATTTTAATGATTTAAAGAACTTGCAAAAGAGACAATACGAATTCATTGCTAATATCTTCAGTTGAATGTAATTTTGCAAACGTACTTACATCTGCAGTTGAATGAGTTTTGTGAAGATAATGTTTTCTCTTTTATAGAGAAGAAATTTATTTAGTTTATTTGTGGAAGGACAAAATGTAGACGAGATTTTTGTTTTCTTTGGAAAATATTTTCTTTCTTGGAAACATGTACACGACATATTTTATTTTAGGATTCAATTCTATAAGATATTGTTATTTATTCTTACTAAAATGAAAGGCAATTATTGTTCAACTTTTCATAATCAGAATTGATATAAATATTTTGCATATTCCGATTATCGTTCTACCCACTTCAAAAGGAATAATTAAAAGAAATGTAAACATTTAGCAAATGAACAATAAACACTATACAAAACTTGTCTGTTTATTTAGGAAATATAAGTTATGAAAGTAAATTACAATAATCTTTTATCAGAAAAAAGGGAAGACTTCGCTGGAAAAGTATCTTTAACGTTTTTTACTAGAAACAACGAGAAAAAAATACTTTGAAGTATTAAAATATTAATTTTTTTCATAATAATCATAAATTATGTTTAATAATTTAATATGAGATACATGTGGAGCAGTAGAATCTTGACAATTCTTATTTTCACTTCCAAAGGGAAAATAATCTTGAAAGTTTTTACAAAGAAAAAAAAAAACACTCCTTTGAAATATTAAACTAATACATTTTTACACAATGAATATCAATTATATGAATCATTTAATACGGGAAAGGAAGCACTAGAATCTTAATGATAATAAATGTTTTTTTCCATTAAAATAATATTTTAAACATTTTTCCAAGTTCTGTTAACATATAGATATCGCAATAAAACGAGAAAAAACACCAAAATATAACAACACACGTAACCTCGGAAAAAAACATGAATTTCATAACAATACAGTCAACGTCGCCTTCAAAATGTTAAGGAAAAACCACAAAACCTGTGATTTGACAATCAAATGGTAAAGGAAGGTAAACATTGGGGAAGTCCAGCTCCCCGTGTGTGACTTTGCGTGTGGATAGCTTCTCATTTCATGCATGCAGC
>NC_090743.1:28837735-28882735 GCF_036898095.1 Palaemon carinicauda
GCAAAAGAAACACAAGCTGGGAAAATGAAAATCTTATATTCTCTATATTCATTATATATATATATATATATATATATATATTATATATGTGTGTGCATGTATATATGTAAATAAATAAAATTGTACCATTTTTATAATATTCGTCGTATATGCAGTAATTGACATTATCTGAAAAGTGGTGGATTGGTCCCTTATGCAGAAACCCTTGAGATAACCGGCCTCATATACCTTTTTAGAAGTATTAATTGACATTGATAATTTTTCACATAAAGTATGATTGAAAGGACATTGTATTTCTTTACTCTGGTAGGTAATAGAGGTACGAAACCGTATCTTTCTTTTAGTGTTTTTTCTGAAGCAAAATAGTGTGTCGGGAGTGTTGTGTGATCGAAGGATAAACTTAAAGTTAAAGGGAAAGGTACATAAAACTGTAGTGAGACCTGACATGACATATGGTGCAGAGACCTGGCCCATAAAAAAGATATTTGAGAAGAAAATTAATATTGCAGAGATGAGAATGCTAAGATGGATGGCTGGGATCACGAGACTGGATAAGGTTGGGAATGACTGGGAAAGGGAACAACAAAGGTTACAGAGGTGTCAAAGAAAAGACAAGAAAAGAGACTCCAGTGTTTTGGGACGTAATGAGGAGAGACCAGGAGTATGTTGGGAGGAGGATGCTGGATATGGATGTTCCAGGTAGGAGGATGAGGGGGAGACCAAAGAGAAGGTGGATGGAGTGTGTAACACCAGATATGGAGGAGAGAAATCTCACAATGGAGGACATCGGAGATAGAAGAACTTGGAAACGGCTCTCTAAAAATAGCGACCCTGCTTAGCGGGAAAAGCTTTAGTCGAAGAAGAAAAAGTACATTATATAAGGTCTGTTGATTACATGTAGCATTTTTGTCTTGATAGGGTTATTTCCTTTAATAGAGAATGGTTCAACGGCCCTACGAAAATTTACAAGCATGGAATATATATATATATATATATATATATATATATATATATATATATATATATATATAGTATATATACGTATGTATGGTTTTATATATATATATATATATATATATATATATATATATATATATATGTATATATATGTGTTTATATGTATATGTATGGGCGTATCTACTGTACGTACGAAAACGTATAGACAGTTTATAGAAATAGTAATCACTCGATCATTACAACCTCTCATGAAGGTAGAATTATTTGTACCTGACGGTCTTTATCACCCACTAGTGTTCCCGGCCGTCAAAAGTGACGTCTTAATATTTAGATAAATATACACACATGCACACTCACACACATATTCAACCATTCTCCCTTCCCCTTTCCTGATTACAACCCGCTGGTTCGGCAATTTGTAGGTCAGCTGAGTTTCTGAGTGTACCTCTCGGGGTACCCCCTTTCACCAGGGAATGTCTACATCCTCTTCCCCCCCCCCTTGAGTGTGACATGAAATATATGTGCGTGTATATTCCTTTTCTGTGGATGTGGATGGAATTGTGATAACTTATTTAGGTTCGGATATATCAAAAAATCTGTATTATTTACTGCATCGTTCTTTCTTGTTGTCGGAGTAATCATCCATATTCAGCTTATTTTCCCCCTTCTTTATTGCAGCTTCCCCATACATATTTTATACACCGGTCACGCCTATTTCATTCCGCATCCATCTATTTCCCTTTTCCAATCTTTTAGTTGTACTATATATTTCCCGTATAATTACACCAGCAAACCCCTAAAGGAACGCTCACATCACCGATCCAGGAATTCATTCTTTTCCTTAGAAATTATGAATATGTATATTTTATTCAATTTTTATTTGTGTAATAACATTTTCTGTCTTCATTTGTTTTCATGTACAGCAACTTATGATCCGTAGAAATTTTGGGCTTTCTTTTTCTCTTTCAATATTCCTTTTCCTGATTTTAGTGTTTTAGAAATTACACTCGGAGGTCACCTGTTTTTTATACCATTCTCATGTTTTATGTTATTAAAATTTGATTAACTTATAGCACTAGACAGGGTGTTTATTTCTAAAATTTAATTAACTTATATCACTAGACAGGGTGTTTATTTCAAAGTCCCAGCCTCCTGTATTCAGATAATTCTTGCATGATTTCATCTACTCGTAATTCTAATTCTTATCCATTAATTAACCCTAGCCAGTGTTTTATAGATTTTTCGCATAATTTGAATTCTGCAGGACAAGTAACATTTCCTACCATCCAAAGTTGCAAAACCAGCCTAGACTTCTTTATAGTCCAAGTCTTCGAATTATTTATCAACTTTAGAACAAACACCCTCAGTATTATACCTATAATGACCAGCTAAAGACAATTTTAGCTGAATAACAAACTAACTAATTTGTGTACTTTCATTCTTCTCCAGTGTTTTTTCCCTACCACAAGTGCCATCCTTCTTCCTTGTCCTACATCTTTTGGCTCCCCCACAGATAATCTGTCTTTCCCAATCTTTTAGATACCCTCGTTTGATTATATATATATATATATATATATACATATATTTATATATATATATATATATATATATATATATATATATATATGTATATGTATATGTGTGTGTGTATGAAAGGTACTTTGTTCTAAAATAGTTTAGTGTAACCCATTCTGGGATAAAAATAAGTTTGTCCACAGACACTTTCGTAAAATAGCATAATGATATTAGGAGAGTAATATTCACTGCTATAATGGCATTGTTATCTACTGTATATGAACTAGAAAATCACTAAAATTCATCCATTAAAGGTAAAATGAAATCTACTTAAAATTTTCCTGTTAAAATCTTGAAAAACTAGTGACGAAATAATTCACAGCCGAAATTATAGACTTATAAAGATTTACTCTTATCTACGATTAAGTTGTTCTACGAAGTTAATAGACGGTGGATCTTTTCTGATAATCTACGACAGTAGAGCATTTTCAATTTTATTTTCCATGCACCGTCGTTTTTAGTGAACGAAAATCTTGATAAAAATCCGAGTTTGATCTATGAAACGCTGCAACATTTGAAGATATTTCCAGGATACGTATCAAATTTGCCATCGGCATACCAATGTGAGCATGCTGCCAACCGTTTTAAGGAAGTGAATGAAGAAAAAATAAGAAAAATCTCTCTTGTCCATTCTTGCCACTGGTATGCTCAAGCCATGTTTCTCCTTCTATTGCAGTGATAAATCTCTCTATCTGGGGTAGAGCAGTTGGAAGTTGGGGAAGTTGCTGATTTATCTTTTCTAGGTAGTACGTAGTAAGAGTAAGGAACATTTCGTGACCTCACTGACTGCCTCAGCAATTATATCAGCAGGTGTTTCTGATGTGGACCTTGCTTTTTTCTTAGATACTTTTCAGATTTTATAACACATCCAATCGTTCGATAATAACTGTGTGGCTATGTTGCGAATATTTAATTTGTTTCAAATGCCCCATGAAACTCCTACGATTTTTAGTAAAACCATTCGCTATTATTTTTAATCTAATAATTAATACAGTGTAATACCCATAGCTTATGTCATTTTTCATTCAGGGGTTAATTTATAAATAAAAATAATTGCAGTTGAAGCCTGGAATAGCTGAGGAAAGATGAGATAAAAAGGAATATTGAAGGTCAACTACTCTAATATATCTTTGGGTTAATATAAACAAATGAGTTTAACAGCCTTTTGTCTGCGTCATTTCAGCGATTTTTCTGTTGAATATTTATTTTTAAATGGAAGTAATTTTTCATCAATATAGAAATTAAATTTTACATATGTATATTGTGTGTGTGTATATATATATATATATATATATATATATGTATATATATATATATATATATATATATATATATATATATATATATATATATATATATGTACATATACTGTATATATATATATATATATATATATATATATATATATATATGTATCTATATATTACATATAGCTGTATATTATTATCATTAATATTATTATTACTCGCTAAGCTGCAACCCTAGTTGGAAAAGCGGGATGCTATAAGTCGAAGGGCTACAACAGGGAAAATAGCCCAGTGAGGAAAGGAAACAATGAAAAATAGAATACTTTAAGAACAGTAACTGCATTAAAATAAATATTTCCCATCTAAACTATAAAGAGTTTAATAAAATAAGAGGAAGAGAAATGAAATAGAATAGTGTGCCCGATTTTACACTCAAGCAAGAGAACTCTTACCCAAGACTGTGGAAGACCATTGGCACTACTGAAGACTAGAAAACAATGGTTTGATTTTGGAGGGTTCTTCTCCAAGAAGAGCTACCTACCATGGCTAATGAGTCTATATATCCTATGCAAATAAAAAAAATTCAAATATCATTTTACTAACGATAGTTAAGTCCTGATCACTTTTGAATTTGGACAGTAGACAGGTGACAAGGAAAATCCAGATGTGGAGTGACGATGTTGGTTGGAAAGAGAAGTCTTTGGACAACTTGGAATTAAGATGACAGCCTTATACTTCACGCTCAGCCAGCTTGAGATCCTGGTAAATTAAATAGGAGTCAGATATTCAGTGTTAAGTTCATATTTTTAGTTTTATTAATGGAGGTTCTTAAAATATTCCCGATGAAAGGACAGTTACTTTCAGATGATTAGATAACCTTATCACAGTTAATGCTGTGATTAGTATCTTAGGTATATATATATATATATATATATATATATATATATATATATATATATATATACAAATAATAATAATAATAATAATAATAATGATAATAATAATAATAACCACAAATCTCTTTAAACCATATGTTACTGATCTTCTGAGCTCCATTAACCTTATGAGAAAGGTTTTCATTTAGAAATGGGACTTTTCCTCCTTATAGATGGTTAATCTGGAGAATGCTGTCTTTTATATGTCTGCCGTCAGTATTCTAAGCTTTTTTTCGCAAGTCATTCTTTTTTCTTCCTTTGCTTGTCCCTTTCTTTTTTCCGCCTTTGCTTATCCCATTCTTTGTTCTTCCTTCGCTTCTACCATTCTTTTTCTTCCATTGCTTGTCCTGTTATTATTTTCCTTTTCTTGTCCCATTCTTTTTTATTTTTTTTTTGGTTCCATTGGTTGTCTCATTCTTTTTTTCTTCATTTGCTTGTCCCATCCTTTTCTTCGTACTTTGCTTGTCCCATTCCTTTTTCTTCCTTTGCTTATCCCATTCTTTTTTTTCTTCCTTTGCTTGTCCCATTCCTTTTCTTCCTTTGCATGTCCCATTCTTTTCTTCTTCATTTGCATTTCCCATACTTTTCTTTTTCCTTTGGTTGTCCCATTCTTTCTTTCTTTGCTTGTCCCATTCCTTTTTCTGCCTTTGCTTGTCCCATTAATTTTTCTTCCCTTGCTTGTCCCATTCCATTTTCTTCCTTTGCTTGTCCCATTCTTTTTTCTTCCTTTGCTTGTCCCATTCTATTTTCTTCCTTGCTTGCCCCATCCCTTTTTTCTTCCTTTCCTTGTCCCATTTTTTCCTTACTTTGCTTATCCAATTCCTTTTTCTTCATGTGCTTGTCCCATTCTTTTTTTCTTCCTTTACTTGTCCCATTCTTTTTTTCTTCCTTTGCTTGTCCCATTCTTTTTTCTTCCTTTGCTTGACCTATTCCTCTTTCCTTCCTTTGCTTGTCCCATTCTTTTTTCTTCCTTTGCTTGTCCCATTCTTTTTTCTTCTTTTGCTTTTCCTATTCTTTGTTCTTCCTTTTCTTGCCCCATTCTTTTTTTCTTCCTTTGCTTGTCCCATTCTTTTTTTCTTCCTTTGCTTGTCCCATTCGTTTTTATTTGCTTGTCCCATTCTTTTTACTTCCTTTGCTTGTCCCATTCTTTTTACTTCCTTTGCTTGTTCAATTCTTCATTTCTTCCTTTGCCTATCCCATTATTTTTCCCCCTTGCTTGTCCCATTCTTTTTTCTTCATTTGCTTGTCCCATTCTCTTTTTTCCTTTGCTTGTTCCACTTTTTTCTTCCTTTGGTTGTCCCATTCTTTTTTCTTCCCTTGTTTGTCTCATTCTTTCTTCTTCCTTTGCTTGTCCCAATCTTTTTTCCTTTGCCCCATTCTTTTTTATTCTTTGCTTGTTCCATTCTGTTTTTATTTGCTAGTCCCATTCTTTTCTTTTTCTTCCTTGTCTAATTCTTTTTTTTTCTTCCATGTCCCATTCTTTTTTCCTCCTTTGCTTGTTCCATTCTTTTTTCTTCCTTTGCTTGTCCCATCTTTTTTCATCCCTTGCTTGTCCCATTCATTTTTCTTCCTTTGCTTGTCCCATACTTTTTTCTTCCTTTGCTTGTCCCATTCTTTTTTCTTCTTTCGCTTGTTCCAGTCTTTATTCTTTCTTTGCTTGGCCCATTCTTTTTTTTTCTTCCTCTGCATGCCCCATTTTTTTCATCCTAAGGTACTCCCAACTACGTTTGAGTAAATACTAGGCACTTACTGTTCATATTCGACCTTCTACCATCAAAACGTTAATGAACAAACAATTCCCCTAATGCTTTGTTCAAGTCGCAATCAAATTTGGGTGAGGCAAGTAACTAAACTATGTAAAACTAAGCATCTTTTTTTCGTCTACTTTGAATAGCTGAAATATGATAAGAATGTATAATTGGTAGGTCGTTGGCGTTACTCCTTATATACTTAGCAGAAGACCCTTCATGGCAAATCAGGCTTACAGCTACTAAACAACTTAATTTTATTACAAACGAAAGTAGCAAAAGCTTCAAAAGCACAGGTCAATATTCCCATATATAATTGATACGTGTTGTTGAAATTCCCTCCTGATATTGATCTTCCTGATTCGTATATGCTTTTGTTTTTTAGAATCTTGATCCTACTTATTCATAGTGTTATAGGCGCCATTTTATTATTATTACTTGTTGATTTTTGTAAATTTGTCCTTCCTTTTGATGCATAATATTACTAATTTTGTCCAAAATCACTCGGATATGAAACTAAAGAAGATATCGAGAGAGTTAACATAACTTTTCTCTTTCTTATGTCAAGACGGTTCATTGAGTATTATTAATCTCAGATAGAAACTTTTGGCATTTCAAAAGCTCTATCTCCGTACAAAAAGACTTATAGAATAAAGAAGAACTCTATACTGAAGAATTTCCCTGATGAAAGAATAGTATCTGGAAAACATGAAAGCAATTCAGGACGCATAGTAATAATGAATAAAAAATGAATAAAACCCATTACGTTTGTGTTATCACAGAACAAAAGGAAATTATATATATATATATATATATATATATATATATATATATATATATATATATATATATATATATATATATATAGTGTTCTAGTGAGGGAAACGCTTCTAGTTTTCTTAAGCAAATTGTTAGTACCGCAGTTTCAATAGAAAAAGCTATCAATAACTATTGTACACACGTGATAGAATCATAAGGTAATCCAAGACTTATCTTGCGTGTCTTGCTCTGTCAGAAATATCTTCCCAACGCATCGCAATTACCTACCACTTTATATAGTTTTGATATCACCCGAGAGGGTACAGTCAAGAACGTAATTCTTACCTTCTCTCTCTCTCTCTCTCTCTCTCTCTCTCTCTCTCTCTCTCTCTCTCTCTCTCTCTCTCTCTCTCTCTCTCTCTCTCTCTCTCTCTCTCTCTCTTCTTTTTGCATTGTTATTATTGAAAATAAATGGGAAACCTAAAAGACAGGTGTTGATTTCGTTGGCGTAGATTTTGAGCAAATTGGCAGTAATTAATTTGAAACCAGGTAATATAATTGGCTTCATTATATTGGTCAAAGGTAAGCTACTGGCTACCGAGGAGAGGAATAGGAGACAATACTGAGTAATCAAGAAGTAGGTAATTGTCTCGTCACAGGCAATTAAAGAAGAGGATTGACCTGTCCTATCACAGGTTTCTTAGGTGGTTTTTTTTCCCTTGATTACGAGATTCTAAGCGAAACTTAACCTATGGAAATGATAACTTTATGGATATAGAAATGTTTGTAACAACTCAAAAACTGGGAAGGATTTATTTTATTCAAATTAGTTTGTTTTGAAAGAAAATATCCAGAGGACGATGTCTTTCAGGCCTAAGAAAAAGACAAACAATTAATTTGGCCAAGACTTGCAGAAAGTTACCCACATGAGAACGATAGGAAACTCCTTTGTTTCGAGGTTTTAATAAATGTTGTGAGTTGCGTAGATATAAAAAATTATAGATTGAGGATCAAAAGATTTTTTATTCATTAACAATATAATTAAAATAAGGCCTTTTTGTAATTTTCATTTATATTTTTATAACTTAGTTTGATTATAATATGACAGATTTCCTTTATATTCTTTTGTAAAACTAGTAAAGAAGCAGTAAGAACAAAACGTAGAAATTAAAGAAATATTTTCGAGGTTCGATATTGTAAGTGCATTTGTAGTTCAAAATACTTTTATAGGAGGAAATCCGTTCAGCTATTGCATTACGGCGCATTGCTTCCGTCTACGTCTGTTTAATGTGACTTCAATCAAATTTCCATTCCAAATTCAGTTAAGCTGGCAGGTGACTATCCATGCCAGTGGCTCTCTTTTAAAATTTTAATGAAGAGAAATCATGTTTTATATTTATTTGTTATATAGATTTAAGAAGTTCTCATTTGTTATACAGAAATATTTCTGAAGTTTTGATAATCAAATTGTCAGAAAATACTTTGGAGGCCAAGTATTTTGCCCTGTGGTAGGGGTATAAGAATACCACCACAAACCGTGTTGACACGAGAATATTTACAGATGGTTTCAAACTATTTGAACCTAAGTATATGTCTACTGTAAGCTCCAGAGCCTTTAGATATGCTGCCCCGAGAGTGTACAATAAGCTCCCGCGAGACATCCGAATGATTGAAGACATTAAGGCTTTCAAAAAGGAAACTGACGACTCTTATTCCGTGAGTCGTTTGACGGTAACGATTTAAGAGTATATGAGCAATACGTGATATGAAATGTTGAATACTCTTAATGAACAAGATAAAACGACAGTGAAGGTCCTGTAGAGAGTGGGGTTCCCCTGCTGAATGGGACCGGACAAGCAGCCGTCAAATTAAAAAGAAAATGATAATAATGACGTATTGTCGTAGAAAGCTACCAAAAGGACAGCTGCTACTTTGCAGTCTTGCTCTTTAACATTAAATCTAGACACTATTGCTTTGCAGTTGGACTGTTTAGTGAAAGGTTAGGCCTACTACCAATAACTGGTTGACGACTGCAAGGGAATGCAATCGTAAAAGCCTTCTGCCACATTATAATCCATGCCTGATTGTATTAAAGGTAAAAGGATGTCTTTGGAAGAAAGCATTAGAGATGGCTTATCAGGCAACCGAACCCTTAATGTAGGGATAACGGTGGGAAAGAACACGACGACTTTGGAGGTCGGTTTTCCTTTGTTACTAAAAGAGTTGGAAGACCCAGGCCTACATGGCTGAGGACTATGAAGCGTGAAGTAGGAGATGATGAGTGGAGAAGTATTGATTTAAAAGCTCAAGATAGAGACGACTGGCGAAATCTAACCCGAGGCCCTTTGCGTCAAGAGGCGTAGAAGATTATATATATATATATATATATATATATATATATATATATAATATATATATATATAATATATATATATATATATATATATATATATATACTGTATATATATATATATACATATATATATATAAATTTTTAAAGCTATTATTTCTTTCCATATTACATTTTTTTCTCCTAATATTGGGTAATACCGCCCCTTACTTCACTTTAAGTTTATTATATAAAAAGAAAAATGTGATTCTTAAGTTTTGCTGTTGGTACTTCGTCTATGACATCTCCTTGCTTTGTTATATCCATTCCACGATTTGCAATGGAATTGGCCGCAATACATTTTCTATTTATCCTCTGAACTGGATAATGATGAGGTCACTCAAGACTTGCGTCATTTATCAAGTGGGGGAATATGAAGCCATTTCATGATAGCGCCTTTCTTGACATTCCGAACCCGAGTTATTATTATTATTTATTTTTATTATTATTGTTGTTATTATTATTATTATTATTATTATTATTATTATTATTATTATCAGTTGAAGAAGCAGGAGACTTTAAGAACGAGGGCTCGAACATGGAAAAAATAGCCCAGTAAGGACATAAAATAAGGAAATGAGTAAATTATAAGAAGTAATATAAAATGAATATAAAATATCTTAAAATCAATAATAACGTTAAGATAGATCTGTCATGTATAAACTATGGAGAGACTTATATGAACCTGTTTAACATAAAAACATTCGCTGCAACTTTGCAGCAATTTAACTTCCTGACAACGATCAGTTCAGAATCTGGTCAAAGGTGGAATAAAATTTCTAGAATACTGTGTAGTGTTGAACCTTATGATGAAAAGGCATGACTGTTAGAATTAACCTAATACTGCGTACTGGATGGTACAGTCTGGGTAGAAGTGAGTGAAAAGGATGGTCATAATTATGAGAAATCTTATGCAACATGCATAAAGAACTAGCTGATAGTCGGTGCAAGAGATATTTATATCTAGATGAGGAATATTGAATATAATAGGCTGCGAGTTTCTCGGCAGATAAAGAAAATAGCCAGATTTCCAAGGGTTAAGTGGGGATTATAGGGTAAATCAATGTAGGAACCTATGGGAAATGGAATTTATAAACACGAATTTGCAAACTAACAATTACAAAATAATGCTAAATACAAAATTATGATTTTGATTTGTATGCAGTTATGTACTTAAAAAAAAGTTTCTGTTAACCCATAGCCAAAATTTATAAATAATGAACATATTTGGATATATTTTTAACATTTTCTACTTGCGAAGGATTTATCTCGGAAACCAAAATAAGCAAAAAATCAAATCACATAGAAGAAAAATCAAGCGTATATTTTTTATCAAACCAGATTAAAACCACGGCGTACTTTCCCTTACTTGTCCTGAAGGGTGTAATTCCCCCCCCCCCCCCCCTGTCAACATCACCAAGACTGGGATCCATTACCTAACCTAGCCTACGGTACAGATTTTAATCAAATATAGAAAAATTGCGTGTTTCCTTTACTTGTACTTTTTACCTTTACCCTTTAACCTATGGAGAAACATATTGCAAGATTCCAATTAAGCACATTAGAATCTCTCAATTGTAGTAACATTTATTAATAAAAACTGATGAAGCAGTTGATGCCTTGCCTGGATATGAAAAATATAGGTTGTCATAGCGAGAGACGATGGCAGCTTGATATTTTATTTTATTTCGTAGACGATTGAAGTCCTTTACAAGTGTCCAAAAAGGTTGAAATGTCTTATGAATACTGATTACGAGATTCAGTGAGAGGCTCACATACATCATTAATAAGAACCTAAGAGAGCTACTAGTTTGATAATTAAACAAGGGCATTATGGGAGTTGGAACTTACAGTAAGTACTTAATCAGTACATGAGGTTTCACTTAGGAAAATTGAACGCCTAACCCAGCTAGTTATGCTCACCATGCCGCCCTATTGGCAATCAAGTGATGGAAGGTGTTGTGAGGGCGTAGCACCCTCATATCTTATCCACGAGGTCTTTAATACTATCTTGACATCAGGTAATATATATATATATATATATATATATATATATATATATATACATATATATATATATATATATATATATATACATATATATATATATATATATGTATATATATACTGTATATATATGTGTGTCTGTGTGTATGGATGTATGGTATGTATATACACACTTACAACAAGAAATGCAGCCATTTCTAGTCCACTGCAGGTCATAGACCTCGGACCCGTCCTTAATCATGTGTGGGGTATGGCCATTTCATCACCATGCTGCCCATCGCGGATTAGTGATGGTGGGAGACTTTAGTCTGAGTGTTCACAACGAATCAACCTAGTGTCCCCGACCAATATAGCTTTGCTTATCATGGCGAAACATAAACCCTTCCACCATGCTAAGGTATCCCCACTCTTATACATATATACACACAAATATTTATATATATATATATATATATATATACATATATATATATATATATATATATATATATATATATATATATATATATATATATATATATATATATATATATATATATATACTGTATATTTCTCGGTTTCATAAAGTTTTGCCTCTCATCCATTTTCAATCAATCTTTTTGCTGAGGCGAGTATAATATAGAACTATTTCGAATGCTGTAGTGAAACTTCATACTGTTATTAAAAAAGAAAAATTCCGTTTTGGAGAATAATTTTATTTTAATGTCTTAGTTTTGCAGAAATAGTGAAAAAAATTGAAATTAACAATAACACTGAAATGTTACTTTATCTTTGTGTTAGTTATCATTTAGGTTGTTGGTTTAGATTATGAAGATGGTAATAAGGTTAGAAATTTTAGTGATATATAATAACTGGAAAATATATCCTTACTGTACTCGTCATAATGAAGTTACTGGTTATATGGAACTTTGTGTTTACTTGTTTCTGATGAACTGTTCTTGTTCCCTGTCATTGCCCTCTTGTGTTACCAGATTTTAAAAACAATTTTAACAAAATCAGTATGACTGTGTAGAGAGTAGGATATTATAAAAAACAATAATGTGCAGAAAAATTATGATGCAGATTTTCTGATATTTCATTAAAGTCGTAATATTGTAAAAATATCGTTTTTCTTGGTATGAAAATTCAAAACCGTTGATGGAGTTGTATCTGAGGTGTCATGTTCAATTTTCATATAATATTTTACGCGATATACAAAAGTAAAGTTATTGAAAATCAATAATTTGTCGTGGAAACTGAAAAAAAAAAAAATCAATAATTTGTCGTGGAAGCTGAAAATATATACTTGAAAGTAGCATCATATAAGTAGAATTATACATTTTAAATGATGATCACTCCGAAATTATGGTATATGATATCTTTGTGTTCATATAATTGTATTGAAGTTAAATGAAATAGTAATGTTATTTAAAACAAAAATAAACATAGCCAAGAATCTATCCTTAGCCAATTGTGGTTTACGTAGGCACTTGAATGTTTAGACTAGAGCTTATTAAAGTACAAAGCAATTACCCCCCCCCCCCTTTCTCTCTCTGTTTGTAAATTCTAAATATTTCTCACTAATACTCTATGCTGAAATTCGTAATTTCCAATTTAACAGTCTGTCCATCCAAACGTGAAATAATATTTGGTAATAAGCTTAACTTGATAACGATGGTTGCCATTTAATAAAGCAGCTTATCTTGCATAAACAATTTTCTGAACCTTTATTCGCATTCTGTTTTTATCTTTGATTGGTCGATGGGTTTTTTTCTTTTATATGGGCTACTTTTCTAGAGTGGATTCTCGTCTTTTATCTAGTCCAAATTCCAATGAAGATTTTCCCTTTCATTTGGTTTATGTATCCAAGAGAAAAATGTGTTTCGTTCGGCTTCCATCTTTCATCTGGTGTACTCAAGATGGCAGGCTAGAGTTTGTGTTTATCTACCTGTCAATTTCTTTTACTTTTGTAAAATTTTATAATTGGAATCATAAGCATAAATGTGGGAGATAATATATGATGTTGGAACTAGATCATTCTAAAATAGGGAAACTTTGCTTGTGAAACTTATGACATTCAGTGATATTTAAGCTGTTATTTGGCAATTATGATTTTTTGTCAAAACTATTTTATCAAGTGAATGTTTGTGACTCCCAGAAATCATTTGCTCTCTCTTCTATGAAAATATAACGGAAAATCTCCTTCGAATAAGACTCCATGGCAGTGTTTTATTTTTTTTCTATATTTTGCTCGATTCATCATTCTATTTCATAATTGAACGTATTGGGTACTAACCATTTCATAATAAACCTTTATTAGAGTTAATGAGATTGCATAAATGTAATTAGCCTAGAGTCCTTTCCAATTTTCCTTCATTGTGTTGGTTCTCTCCCTGCGCAGAAGATTAAATTTTAGTGCATGAGCTTAATTATACTGTAAATTGGTCTCTAATTAATTTTTCCTGAGTATGTGCATGTATATCTTTGGATTTTATTACTGGCCCTTGTTTATCCTAGAAATTCGTTAATTTGGAAGTTTGTGTAGGTTTATTATAAGTGGTTTGTTTTCAGTACCACTTGATTTTTAATTACAATTATAGTGATAATAATTATTACATGAATTGTTATATTTCAGTAGATATTTTACTTTTGTAGTTTTGCGTTTACCTCGGCAGTTCATGCACAAACGAAAAATGCTGTCAAACCGGCGCCTTTACATGTTTATATATATATGAATTCTTTAAACGTGTATATGTATATGCGTGTGTGCGTGTGTGTGTGGTATTTTGAAAAGGTGTATAACAGGCTACCAAGTGTTTAAAAAAGAGGAGTACTGGGGAAGTTGGTAAGGTTTGTGAGGATAATGCATACGGGGGAAAAGAACTACCGTACAGATAACGTAGAGGGAAACTAAAACATTTACTGTGAAGGTTGTTCATCGCCGTTACAGATACTTTTAACTAAATTAAGGAACTATGAAGAACTAAGGGAACTGATATTTGCTGATGACTTGGTCATTATAGCGGACACAGAAGGAGAACGGCAAGAAAGATTTTTAGCATGGAAAGGGTCCATAGAAATGAAAGGATTGAAGGTAAATATTTGAAGGACTGAGCTCTTAGTTAATTTTAACAGAGGAGGGCGGTACTGAGAAAGAAGTGAGATCGAGAATGAAAGAACCTTGGTGAAAATGGAGAGAAGTAGCGGGAGTTGTTTTATACAAGAAAATGAAGATCTATAATACAGTTATCAGGCCAGTACTACTGCATGGAGCAGAAACATGGACAGTTGAGAAGAAACAGAAGGGACTGTTGGAGAGAACCGTGATGAGGATGGTGAGATTGGAGAGAACCGTGATGAGGATGGTGAGATAGATTGCTGTAATATCGCTACAGGAAAGGAGGGATAGTCAAGATATAAGAATGCGTGATATATGTAATATAAACGATTAGGTTAGGAAAGCTCATCTCAAATTATATGACCCTGCAATAAGAAGGAAGGAAGTGGAACGAATCAAGAGATCTAAAAACATGCAATTGATGGGGAGGAGGATTGTGGGACATTGGCAGATCAGATGGATGTATGTGGGGAGGAGAGGGATATGGGTGAGGTGGGACAGAGGGGAGGAGATGCAGGGAATAGAAATAGATGGAGAAACTTGTCTCGACCCTACTATACAGTGGGACTACTACTTTTCCCATTTTACTGTACACCGTGAAGAGGACCAATGTGTATTTGTCAAAATATTGTGATTTATTCATATTTCCTTTGTTTTATTTATGGGCCTTTTTGGAAAACACACACACACACACGCACACACACACACGCACACACACACACACACATATATATATATATATATATATACACATACAGTATATATACACACATATATATATATTTATATATATATATATATGTATATATACACACACACACATATATATATATATATATATATATATATATATATATATATGCATTGGCTTAGGGATGTGGTGACCTGCGACACACATATACCACCTCTCCACACACACACACACACACATATATATATATATATATATATATATATATATATATATATATATATATATATCATGTATGTATATGGAGTTTTTAATTTCAACTAAAATTACATCAAAGAGGAATGTATTTAAATCTTGTCGGAATTCTCATCATCAACGAGCGAAGTTCTTAAGTGGGCGTCTGGTATGAAATATAAAAGTTACATCTCATAAGTTTCCTTTGTGGCTGTATTTCACGTTAATATTACTGAAATGATATCTCTGTGACAAAGAAGCAGCCACATCTTACTTAATTGTTTGTTTTTGATGGGGAGAATGTATTGCTAATTAGATAATTACTTGTTTCCACATTTATCCCACATAAATGTTTGAAGTAGATTTCTTTGCAATATTAACTGAAATTAAAATCTTTAATAAACTTTACGAAATTTGGTATAATTTTATGTTGTTCGTAAGCGTTCTAATTTAAAATTGTCCATCAATCATTCTATCAACTTTTTGCATGATAAAATCCTGTTCTTAGTACATATTGTCCACATATATCAGAACACGAGAACAACGGCACTTTGTTCTACACCTTTAAAGCATGCATGCAAATTCAAGTTTATTTTTCATCATATCTTAGGAAATTAGTTAAACACATGACCACAGGGATGGTCCCCCTCCCCTCCCCACGCGCACTGCAAATACCTGCAGTATACTGACGAATAAGCATTATCTTCAACATAATTTCCATAAAAGGATGTACAGTATAACCTATGTGAACATTGCATTTGACTTGGGGCAAGATGCGAACCTTCGCCTTTTCGGGTTGTTACCAGAATTACAATAACTTAACCATTCAATAATCTCTTATAACTTTAGAATTTTTTGTGTGGAATTACATGAAACTAATTAAAGCATACATTGTCAATTACTGCTCAGGTCTGTAATCAAAATGTTTGTTACACGGGTAGTTTAATGGATTAACAGAAATGAGGCTACATAATACAATGTGGTACACGACCACTAATTAACAGGCCATATATTTATACAGATATATACCATTTCAGAAGGTCTTACCTGCTTATTGATGAGTATGACGATATTGTATTTGTATATAAAAACAAAAACATAATATTAGTTGATATTGTATACTTAATTTTTTCTAATTATTTTTGTCGATTTTTTTTTTCTGTTCAGAATTATGGTTACTGATATTGATCTGTACTAGATTTAGAGGTTTAAAGGTTTAAGGGGGTGCATATGATTGGCAGGGGCAAAGCCCGGGGACAATGCCCTAGAGACTGACCATTCATACATATGATCAGCGCCCAAGCCCCTTCTCCACCCAAGCTAAATCAAGGGAAGGCCTGGCAATGGCTGCTGATGACTCAACAGGTAGCCCTATAGGCTCCCTAAAACTCTCATCCTTAGCTCACAAGGATGGTGAGGTTGCAGACACTACAAGAAACTATGGTACATGAGCGGTTCTCGGATCCAAGTCCAGCAGATCGCAAGGCATGAACGTTTCCAGTAGGCTACCACAACTTTAGCACTTTATCAAATCTCTTTATATTATCGTATCCTGTATTGTAGGCTTCGAGAACCTTTTATTTATATAGATTCGTGATTGATGTAAATCAAATTATTGACGAATCAATCCCAAATGCTTTGCGCCCTGTTTACCGTCTTCATATCACTATAGAACTAAAACAACTGTAAAGATTTATGAACAAATGTGTGTTAAATTAGATCTTTTAAAGATTGCATTGCTCTTTCTGTGGCAATATCTCATTTAAGAATTTGTAGTTATGAGGCACCAGACGCACTTTATGAAAGAAAAATCTTTTAATTTTTGTTCACCCTGTCGCTTTTGTCCGCGTTATCAAGTTTTCTTTATTAGAATAATGTTTACGCAGCAAATGTTCTGGTTTAATATATTTTTAAAATAAAAATTCGAATATGTTTGCCCAGATGAAATTTTTTACTGGATAATATGAATAAGCCTTTGTCGTGAAGGAAAGACTGAAGCAGGATATTATCAAAAATTCTATTATTAATAGAATAAGGAGAATACACCTCTCAAAGTAAATAATCCATCCATCCTATCAAGCAGTAGTTTTGTGAATGAGCGTAATATTCAGGCGACAGTGTCATTAATATTCTATTGCTAAGTTGTTATTATTTACCCCGGGTCTGTCGTTGATTTAAGCGGTTAATAATTAATTGAGTAGGGGTTACTGTC
Source organism: Palaemon carinicauda (assembly GCF_036898095.1). Lineage (NCBI taxonomy): Eukaryota > Metazoa > Arthropoda > Malacostraca > Decapoda > Palaemonidae > Palaemon > Palaemon carinicauda. The sequence goes on from NC_090743.1 coordinate 28,855,587, forward strand.
TGTAATCCCTTTCTCAACTGTCCTCCTGTGTTAAGATATACATAGATGAATTCGTACCTGCCGATTATTTCCCGATATTTTTTTCCAATCCCCATGTAAATGAAAATGATATAGTGACAGAGGAACCTTTTCTAATAAAACACCTTTTTTTTTAACGTTCGATTTGTTGGAAAATGCTGAAAAACCTTTGCCAATATCTTTTAGTCTTGAATAAAGTTTTGGTTGTTTAATTTTTATCTCAATTGGACTTCATAAGTGAAAATAGTTCATGTCTTCGTAGTGACCACGGGAACAAATAGTTTGCACAAGAACTCTGAATTGGGTTCCTCTGTTGACAAAAGACAATAAGGAAGGGAAAAGACTTAACAAGAGATCCTATAATAGGAGGATCATGCCTGTATATTATATGCAATTAAAACTAAGATTTCAATGAAGTGGAAGAGTCAAATTTACGAAATCATAACTCTAATAACTGTGTAAGCTATTTATGCAAAAATATTGTTTTTATATTAACTTCTCATAAAGTTGAGATCCGCAAGTCCCTTACTTTTTAATGTATCCCCATTACATATATTGAAATGCCAGGAGCCATTGTTTTGAGCAGCGTTGTTATTTTTTGTTCAGATATGTCCCGGGGGCATAAAATAAATATATTTGTGGAAGAGCAGGAGTGTGAATTTCAAACAATGCCATCAGCAATGTTGTACATCATGATTTATTTCGTCATATTACTTATTAATATTTTCAAGGGTTTTTATGTGACCGTTTAGCAAAAAGTAATTACATAAATATTGGTGCATGAGATGTAGTATTTGATTTCATTTGCAGATTACCCAATTCTATTAACATTAAGATAGAAAAGCCACCCGTCTGATTAGCTAATTATTTTCTCTCCATGACAGTTAAATTTCTACCAAGTAATGACCATTCATATATATGTAAACACGTGGTTTGAAATACGAGCTGTATTTTTTGTACTTCATTATTTCTCTTTTATAAATCGGATTTCTAGCGTCATGTCGTAGTTAACTATAGCAGTGAATTATGTCCTTGGAAATCAGTCACCTGAAGGAGACAGAAAAACTGGAGACGAGATGAAAAATGATAGACATTGCTTACCAGTGTTCTATAAAAGTGGTTATTCTTGTCCCATTTCTCTTGAACAAATTGTATTTCTTCAAGTTAGAAGCCATTGTAAAGATTGCTTTTATGGCCGAAGTTATAGTATATAATAATTTTGGAAATTTTTTAGCATGTAGGCTTTCATGTGAGATCTTTTCTAAAGATTACAAACTTTGTTTGTGTAGTTTTCTTTGCTATGGATAATCATAATCAAGATCGTAATTTTTTTCTGATATTGAAGTTGGTAGTATCTGTATGTAAAATCTATGGAGAAAAACACTCAATTATCTAACGATTATTAATATTTATTTTAATAGCTATCATTCAAAATGGTATTCGACATATATAGCTTATTATTATTATTATTATTATTATTATTATTATTATTATTATTATTATTATTGAAATTAACGTTTGCCGAGGGTTTAAATCCAATTATATCTTATTGTCACTGGTAGTATAACATAAGGCATAGTTCTTGATATATATTAAGACTCAACAATGGGACTGAAAATCAATTAGGGACAGGTTGTCCAGCTTCACTTCGTTACATATGTCACACGGAAGGATTGGGGCCAGTCGCTCTCTTGAATAGATTGACCTGTCTCTCCCCCTCTCTCCCTTTGGCCAGGTTATATATTTGTATCTATCAATCAACCAATCTATATATATATATGATATATATATAATATATATATATATATATATTTATATATAATATATATATATATATATATATATATATATATATATATACACACACATACATATGTGTGTGGTGTGTGTTTGTGTGTCGTGTGTATAGTACTTTGACGGTCTATTCCCTTTTTGTTCACTAATCTTCTGTAGCAGTTTCCATTTTAGTATTTGTGTGTGTATATATATATATATATATATATATATATATATATATATATATATATATATATATACTGTATAGAAATTAAAGTCGGATTACATAAAAAAAATCATATTTTCTCTTTCCGAAATGAACATAATATGTTATCACTCTCAATAGGCTGTTCCCTTCTGTTTTTAATATTCTTTATTGAAAAGAAATTAGTTTCTGGTACATTTTCGCATCCTTCCATCATCAGTCCTTTTTTTTCTGGCGTTTTTGGAACTCATTTGCTGTTAGTTCTACCACTGATGTTTTGTTTTTTAGAAATTGCTTCCCTTAAAGTTAATAGTTTTTAAAAAAAAATTAATATTCCGGACTTTAAACACTTAATATTTTTGTAAATCGATAGTGATCACATGTTTTAAATATATATCTTATGAGCCTTGCAAATCTGAACCTTTTTCTGTTGCACATTGCTCAATGTAACTTTCATTTTTATTGTTAACTGAGATCTTAAAAAGCAGATTTTAGTATCATTATTTCTCTCAACATAATCTTTGTTTTCATGATTAATGAACTTTGGCCATTGATATGACATCTTATCAATGTTCATAACTTTAAACCTTTTGTTTAAAAATTTCTAATAATTCCTTTTTTATAGATATTTTATGTTCCTTCTTCACATGTCTATTCATTTCAACATGGAATATATCTGGTTATTTTATAATAATGATAATAATAATAATTATTATTATTATTATTATTATTATTATTATTATTATCATCATCATCATCATCATCATCATCATCATCATTATTATTATTATTATTATTTCTCTCTCTCTCTCTCTTTCTCTCTCTCTCTCTCTCTCTCTCTCTCTCTCTCTCTCTCTCTCTCTCTCTCTCGAGAGAGAGAGAGAGAGAGAGAGAGAGAGAGAGAGAGAGAGAGAGAGAGAGAGAGAGAATATGATAAGTATAATTCGTAACAGCATAAGTCATTGGAATGTAAAAATAAATAAAATTTTTACTTCATATCTGATAGAAATTGGAAAATAAATGTCACCTGATCAGCTATAAGGAAAAATCGGGCATATTTTTTTGCTTCGATAATTATCAGTGTAAAATGTTATGAGAATTAAGACAATCTACAAAAAAATCTAAGTTAAACTCATTAGAGATGATCCTATTACTGAAAATTAGCACGTCGAGTTGATGTCAGATTAATGATAATTTCAAAGAAGAAATCTCTGAAACATGATAATTTTTTTATTTATAACAATATTCTCTCTCTCTCTCTCTCTCTCTCTCGCGCGCGCGCGCGCGCGCGAGATAAGAGAAACTATTCATTACCAAATGGTGTTAGAAATATTTTAGTGATTCTAGCCATATCTTAGATTGACAGAATACCTCATACATAAATTATTAAAAAGTCCTAATATATCTATTTAATTGGCATGAACCTTTGCTTGTAATTATGAAAATATTTCAGCATTACAAATATTGTGCAATAGCTTTTCCTAAGAAGTTTTTTAGTAGGACAATTTTTTATAAAGGTCATAGTGAATTTTACCTCTTTTTCTGAATGGTGAAATAAGATAAAACTATCACCCTCACCCTAAAAATTGCCCTCCAGCAGAAACAATTTTCAGATTTTGCTGAACTTGAAACTTTGTAAGACTCCATGAAATGACGATTCAAGTCCATCGGAAACGTGTGATTCCTTTTCGGAGAGGATGATCCGGAAATAGCATTCATTTAAAAAGGATTTTGGGAAGAATTTCTTACCAGCGGAACTTGAAGAAAATTCATTAAAACTAGTGTCTTGAATAGCCTCTTTTTATGACTGACAGACTGCAGAAATTTGGCGCATACATATTTGTTTTATTACCAGACATAGATCTACATATAAAACTAATATAATTTTCATAATCAAATGCATATTTTCTGAATTTTAATATATTATTGTGAAGATGAGCACGTATGTAAAAGGGTTAAAGGGGCAGAAGAAGGAGGGGAAGGCCAAAGTTCTGGTGGAAAGATAGATTATTGAATGACGTGAAGGAAAAGAGTCTAAGGGAACAAGATATACACGACAGAGGAAGATGGAGAAAGCTAACTAAAAACAGAGACCCCATATAAGAATGAGAAAAGCTGAAGGTAAAGAAGGAGATAGTGAATTTTTCGAATGAAATCTAATAAGGCTTCATATAGAGATTCATTGAATGCTCCACCTGATTAGTTAATTTTTAGGGTTTTCCATTTTTAGAATGTTTCATGAAGAATTTTCTCATTGGATGGATTCTTAGACTTTTTTCACTCTTCGAACATGGATACTACAGAATACAATAAATCCTTTCATTAAGACTTTTTCAACCCAGTTGACACTTTTAGTTCCTTTAATTATCTACTTTCCTTAATTAACTTCGGTAGGTAGCACAGACAACAAGAAATGTTTAGTTACTTGCCCTTCATATCCAGCACCTCTTGCTCATTTTGTATTATTCCCCCTCTCTTTGTCTCTTTACAACTCATATTCGGCTGCAGTCAGTACAAGATATTGATTCGATAGCATTGTTTTCCACCCAGTATCCTGTACGCAGTGCAATTTTATCAAGAGATGACCGAAATTTCAAACGAGTTTCCAAGATTTTATGAACAAACGTACAGACGCGTGCACGCACGCACGCACAGACAGTCATTTATATATATATATATATATATATATATATATATATATATATATATATACATGTTTGTATGTGTGTGTGTGTGTAATAGTGTATGTGACCCATAAAATGTTATTGTTAAATATATAGATATGCACCCCCTCTCTCACCACGGTATGACTACTACCTCTTCCTCCTATCCGACGGATAGGGAGAGCAGGGCGTGACCGTAAAGAAGTGTATATATTATATATACAACCAGACACTTGCTCTTTATTATATAGGAGAGATTTATACTATAGATACGCGGTTTTCTCTTTTAATGGGTAATTGGGGCTCACCAATTGTCTTGAGCACTCCAGGTACTACTACACATTTACATTTGCCTCAAAAATAGTAACTCATTTGAGGACACAAAATTATTCTAGTAATTGCTACATCCATACATTATCCTTGAATCCCTTCACGCATATTCCACCAATTGCATTTCCGTTCCCATCCGCTTCATTTACGTTTCCTTATCTTTTATCTATCCAGCTTTTAATTAGGCTAGCTCTTTTTCTTCTGTGTCCTTTCGAATCATATACTCTTTTATGCAAGGCATTGTCTTTAATTATCTTCACATAACCACAGCATCTAAAAACACTTCAATCTTTCACTTTCTCCATTTTTTAACAAATTTGTTATGAATTTCCGAATTTAAACCCTTTTTTTTTGTTCTTAATATACCATGCAATCAACGGTTTTCAGGCGCTTTTACCTTTTTATTTAGGTGATTTAATGTACCACTTTGTGATAGCAATTCAAGTTTCATACGACGAGAAGGAATAGATATCACCCGAAAAAAACTAGAAAATATATAAATCTTAAATACGGGACAAACATAAATCCACCGTGTATACAGATAAGGAATTCATTGAAGAGAGTTGGGGAAAATGTAATGAATATATCTCATTTAGGAGTATTACATTTATTAAAGGAAATCATTATTCAGTAGAGTACATGAATCCAGAAATTCTATTGGAAAAAATGCAAATAGGTGTGAAAGTAAATATTAAAAAAAACTGGCATGTTGTAGTTTTTTGAAGATGTCACACACTTACACACACACACACACACACACACACACAAACACGTATCTATCTATCTATCTATCTATCTATCTATATATATATATATATATATATATATATATATATATATATATATATGTATATATATAACAACAGCAATAACAATAACAAATGCTGTTGTTTCTAGTTCACTGCAGGACAAAGGCTTTAGACATGTCAATTCATGTCTGAGGTTTGGCAGTTTTCATCAGCACGCTGGCCTTTGCGTATTGGTGATGGTGGGAGATTCTTGTCTGATTACTCATTGAAAACCAACCTAGTATGGGTGGCCCTAGCTAGTACAGCTTTGCTGATCATGGCAATACGAAAACCCTTATACAACGTTAAGATATTCATACTTATAAAGGGTTTTATATATATATATATATATATATATATATATATATATATATATATATATATATATATATATATATATATATATATCTCCGATGGAAGAAACCTTTAAAGTTTGTCTTTTATGACAATTTAGAATGAGCACCACAAAACTCCTCACACTTCAATTACTTTGAGATGCTTCGGTCAGGTGAAGTGTGTCAGTTTGGTGAATAGTATTCGATTTGGAAGTATTGGAAGTTCCGAGAGAAATCTTAGAGAAAGCTAAATATACGACTTGCAAGAGGTAACAATACTACTAGTTTTGTCTTAGTTAAGATGTCTTTTTACCATAGAAATCTTGCCTCTCCATTCAAAACTTCAATTTCCAATCTTGCAGATATTGGCCTGTTATTTCTCATGAAAATGCCCATACTTTTCTTTGTAACTACTTATTGGTATCTGTATGGTAATTGAACATAAGGCTACGTCTATTTGATGATGTATATGCCTTCCTATAGTGCCCTTCATTACCAATTATAATTAGACCATTATTGTAGGATATCAGATTTTGGGCAAATGCGGTAATTGCTAACTCATTATTCTATTGTGAGAGTGTAATTAATATCTATTAGGTATGGCATTACATGAATCTCTGAACAGGAAATAACTATATATTTTTTTTTTTGATGTATTGAAAAAAAAAGAATAGACGCTCTGTTTTGTGTCATTCCAATATATTTTTGTTTAATTCAACGTCTTTTATGAATATGACATTAAAACACCATGAAATACAGGGTGACACACACAAAAAAAAAAAAACGGTCGTCACCAAAAAACGAATAACTTCGAAAATTTTATTTAGATCGGCACAAAACTTTAGCTACAGTAGGTCAAGCCTGTGTAGCAGACATCTCCAAAGATTCAAGTCTGTACAACAAAAACTCTTTGTTTCACTGGCTCTCCAAAATGTGCTCCAAATGAGATCCCTGGCACTGCAGGCACATTTGGATCCGGTGGGCAAAGTTCTCGATGACCCTCCCGCATTCCTTCCTTGGGATCACTCTTATTGCTACTGTGATTGCTGCCTTCAGGTTAGGGAGAGTCTGGGGGTTGTTTCCATATACCCTGTCCTTAAGGTATCCCTAGAGATAAAAATCTGGGGGGTTCAGGTCCGGTGAATGCGGCAACCATTCCAGGTCACACCTGCGGCTGATCAGTCAGTCAGGGAAACGCTGCTGTAGCCATGCCAATGATTCGTTTGAAGTGTGGGGGGTGGCACCATCCTGCTGGAACCACTGGATGACCCTGACGACTCCTTTCTGTCGACCAAGTGCTGTTCAGAACTTGCCAAGCACCTGGACATATCGCTCGGTGTTGATTGTCACAGACCGCTCGTTGTCGTCCGCGTCTCTGAATGGTCCAATGATGCCATATTTGGAGATGGCGACCCAGGCAGTGCACTTCACCCAGTGTAATGGCCTTTGCAGACAGTGCTCAGGGGGTGTGCTACCCCAGAAGATATTGTTTTTCGAGTTCACGGGACCTGACAACAGAAAATGTGCCTCGTCCAAAAACGAGACATTGCCAAGGAAGTCTGGCACAGTGTCAATCTTGTCGCAAAACCACTGGCACATGATCACTCGCTTCCTCATGTCGTCAGGTGTAAGCTTGTGTTTAATCTGTATCCTTCAAGGATACAGGTGGAGATCTGCGTTCATGATTCTCTGCGCGAACTCCCAAATGATTCTAAGCTCCTGACTTAGCGGTCGCGCAGACTTGCTTGGGCTGCGGACAATAGAGTCTCTGACTGCAGCAATGTTGTGTGGTGTCCTTGATGATTTCGGTCGTCCAGAGTGTGATTGTCTGTTAGTGTCTTTACAATTGAGGTTATGCACAGTCCCATGGGTTCTGAACTTGTTGACCCATCTGTAGATCATTGAGTGGACAGGAAATTCTTGACATCTGAACCGTTCTTTGAATTGCAATTGAGCTGCGTGGAAAGACTTCAACCGAAAATATGCCTCAACTATAAATGTCTTTTCCTCAGTAGTCCATGGCATCTGGAAGGTCGAATATGGTAGACTCTTAGAACATTAATTTTTCTTGATAAATCTGAAAAATAAAAGGAATTGATTATTTATTTCAAAAGTTATTCAAGTTTAGGTGATGACCGTTTTTTTTTGTGTCACCCTGTACCTTGTAAAATCATGTGCTTGTAAATCCAAAAACCCAGTTGGTGCATAATTTATGGTTTGAACTTAAAACATTTTACTAAACTTTACTCGAATCCTAATTTGGCATTCGTAATAAAGATGATTAGATATTCATTCCTGCTTTTAATGTCTTTTCAAAATGAATATCTTTACTTGAATTTTGAGAGTAAATAGGCTCGAGCCAGCTAATGAATCAAAGTGCAGGTGTTATTTCTGTCTTTCTGAGATCCTGATGCTAATATGTTTGCCATTGTTTCTTTATCGCTTTGGTTTATTTCACGTTCAAAAAAGTATAATTTCCGCCATTAAATATATTAATAAATCTTGGAAATATTTTATTTATGATTTTTATTCATGATAATTGTTATGGTTATTAGTAGAAACAGGAGTGTACGCCCGACTGTCAGCTGTCCACACACACGTATATATTCATTCATCATTATCAGCCGTTACTAGTCCACTGCAGGACAAAGGCCTCAGACATATCCTTCCACTCCTGAGTGTTTATGATTTTTCTACACCCATCGTCTTTTATTTCTTCCCCTGCTTCTTTTGCAATCTCTAGGAACCCAATTTGTTATTCTTAAATGTCCAACTACTGTCTATCGTTCTCATTATATGCCCTGCGTATGACCTTTTATTTTTTTTCTTTACATGTTTTTAGAATATCCTATACGTTAGTTTGCTCTCGTATCCATGTTTTTCCTTTTCTGTCTCTAAGTGTTAACCCCATTATTATTCTTTCCATAGATCTGTGAGTTGTAAGTAGCTTATTTTCTAATGCTTTAGTACGGTTCCAAGTTTATGAAGCAGCATAAGGTAATACTAGCAGGATTAGATACGTTTATTTTGAAAGAAAGTGGTATTTTACATTTCATAGTCCGTTTTGTTTACCAAAAGCTCTGCATCGCATGCTTATCTTTCTCTTAATTTCGGTCTCATATCCTTTGGAAACTCTTACTGTCTGTCCTAAGTACGTATATTCATTAACAGTCTCAGAGATTCGTCTATAATCCTTATTTTTGTCTGCATTTCCATTGAACATTATCTAATTTTACCCATATTCATTTTCAGTCCTTCATTTCTGCTTTTTCTGTTCCAATCTTCTATCATGTTTTGCAATTCATCCTATGATATATATATATATATATATATATATATATATATGTGTGTGTGTGTGTGTGTGTGTGTGTGTGTGTGTGTGTGTGTGTGTGTGTGTAGCCAAACGCCTACATATCCATATCCCCATAAAAAGAAAAAAGAACAAGAGCATTGGCATATGACAAACATCTTATCATTACACAAATATTTATAAAATAACCTCCCGTTAGATTATATGCTTGAGATAAGCTAAAGGTATCATGTCCATCTTACAGTATAGAAGTTCCTTATAAAGCTAAATATCTATAATGGCTTTCTTTTCTGATGGGAGACTGGCTCAGATGTACCTCCTCCACATCTGGTGTGATGCAATGGCAAGAAGAAAAGAAGGGATAAAGGATTCTATGGGGACAGAATATTTCCATTTTTTTATGGAAGGCATCGTTCTTCTGCAATAAAATAGAAACAGCTGCTTTCTGGGGAACGAGAAAACATAATTACATAAAAAAAGAGAAAAGAAACGGTGTTAAACGAAAACTTGAAGTTCTCCGGATTCCGGGAAAAGTGGGAACTAGGTTGGTTTGAGTTTCTGTTAAATTAGCACACATGAATGATGTTGGAATATTTTACAAAATATAAAAGAAAAAAAAATATTCCCTGGAGGAAAAAATAACATGAGATCAAGAGAGAGAGAGAAAAGATAATGAACGAGTACACAAATCAACAGCTTTCATTTACATTGAATATCCCGTTTTAAAAACCCATGGTATCAAGAATTAATTTGATGGCAATTTGCGATCTATTTATTTTGGCTTTAATATTTTTTTAAACTATATTTCATTTCATTAAGCGGAACTGTCTACTCTTGCCTGTCTGTCAAGTCTTTTTTCTGTAGTCCTGACTACGATGCTTTGATCCCAATTCGTTTAAAGTATCTTACAGGAACCAAAGTACAATACAGAGATGTTTTCCTTCCAGCATCCTCCTCGATATTTTTCTGTTTTCGTTTCCAGTAAGTCTATATCTTCTCCAACCATCGTGAACATGTCAGTACGCCTCACGGGACCATGTGTCTCGCTCTCGACTTTAAAAAGAATGCCAGTTGTAGTGTGCGCCATAGGCATCAACAATCGTGGATTTACACAAGATGATTTTGCTGATATCGTCTTTAACGTGTGATTGCCCAGTGGGAGGCTGTGGTCGTATCGTGATTGGCAGTGAGGGCGTTGGCGGAATTGTCGGCAAGGCAGATTCTTCATCTTTGTTTGTCTGTAAGGTGTGACTTCACATCTCACGTTTATTGGTCCTGAGAGATTCTTAAAAGGATTATTTTTCTCGGTTGTGATGTATATATTTAGAACTGCGCTCAACCATTGCTCACGAGCAATTCGAATTCGTTTCGTTGTCTTTGTCTATAAATACTGTACTACATGGGTCTTTATCATTTACAAAAAAAAATGGTGCTTTGAAAATAAGTTCAATTTCGTTAATAAAAATCAATATCCGCTTTCTTACACTAGCAACAATACACAAACGTACATTTTTCCCAAGATTTTAATAAAAAAAATTCATAATCTCAAAAGTCTTCTTCACAAGTTTTTCTTAAATGCCGTTTGGTGGAATATATTCTTGATTAATATTCAAAATAATCTGCGAGACATATCCCTGTTATTCTGGAAGGTAAATATCATGTCTTATTTTCTTTGGGCATTATATAACGTATCATCACGTACCTCAATATATGTTTCTTTATCTTTATTTATAAGGGGGAATGTAACTGCAGCGTTATCTGTTGTTACTCGCTCGGTCTGTTTTAATTAGAAGCACAGCTTATTTTTATGACGTTTAAATTCACGCATTATTTACTCAACCCTTTTCACCTACTGACTAATACCACAGTATTGTTTTCAAACTCATTGATATTGCTTTTTCTTCTTCATAATTTTCTCTCTTTCTGTCTTCTGCCGATCCTTTTGGAGTAACTCATATTGCATTCTTTGTCCCTGTTATGAACCGCCTTAATGGTTCAACAGGTTCTTTAAAAATACTAAAAGAATTGGGACTGGAATGAACCAATGGACTGCAACAACCAAAGAGGTGGGTAAAACAGAAAACACTTAAGTATCTTAACCTAGTTTATTATACAACAATTATACAATAATTACAAGTATATACAATAATTACAATGAGTACAGGTATTGGGAAGCACAGAGACATAAATGATCGTTACCACAAATTCAGATTAAAATTCAAAGTTTCAAATACAGACAACTCAATGTTAAAGTAAATGATAAACAATTAACAGAATTCAGTAACAAAACACCGTAAACAGCAGCAATGAAAAATTAACAAGAGAATCTTCTCATTATTACACTGGTTCCTCCAACATACAAACATTCATAAACAATCCCTGATCCTCGAGGACGTCCATCGAACACTGCGGGAACTACCACGACAGTGTCGATACGACAGCCACTTTGCTGCCACCGAAGAATAACTCTTCCAAACCATCTCGACCTCGAGGACTAGGTTGAGAACAAGTCACCACCAACTAGGAGATACTCCAAAGCTGGGTCTGCTGCTCTTTCTCGACTGCATCCCGAGAAACGGTCCCTCTGGCTTCCCAAACCTGACTAAAGCATGTCACTCACAACGTGACCAAAGTAAACAAAGACCCCCACCTTAATAAAGAAAAGGGCAGTTACAAAAAAATTGAAACTAGGTTGTTTCACAGTCAAACAACCTAACAGTCCCAAACATTTTAATCGAACCATATGTTATGTTAAATTATGTACAAGTACAGAGAAGATGGAAGGGTAAGTTGATGGATTTAAAAAGAGAAAAGGAGGGACCGAAAGTATAGTTATCCAATATTTAGTCGAAAGGAACGTCAACATTGATAGACATATGTTCCAGTTGTAGAGGAAGTAATGACAATGGGACTGTAAATTTAATCAAAACAGGGGAGTTCGGTAAGTGGAAACTGAAAAGAGCAAATAACGATAAAATGGGAGGTTGAGGATTTGGAGTTAAAAGTGTAGATCGAGATTTTGTGTAATACCATGACGGGTCAGTGGGGTGGAAGGAACGTTCGTTGGTATAGGGAGTAAGTAAAAGGAAATAAGAATAGTTAATGATAGAGATCGTCTGAGGTGCAATTACACGACAGATGAAAAGCACATGAACTGGATAAAGAAATCTGATGAATTGGATAGTGAAGAAAAGACAGAGAGAAAAAAAAAACTTATGCAATACAAATATAGAGAATAAGAGGAACAAAAACCTTTATATGGGAGAAAATGCAAAGAAAAGCCTGAGAGAAAAAAGTTATGCAATACAAATATAGAGGATAAGAGGAACAAAAACTTTTACAGGGAAGAAAATGGAAAGATAAAGGTCTGTGTACGAAAGTCTTAGGATAAAATATGTAGGACGTCCATTATCCATTTCTCATCGTCTAGCCTACCACAAAGAGGGTATTATCTCCTTTTATGACGATGAAGTATTGAGAGAGAGGTAAAGAACTAGAATGATTACATAGCTACTTTGGTGATCCTCGATCTGTCATCCTATATCATAAAGGTGTTTTTATGACAATGCACCTGCTTACGTAAGGCAAGGCCTTGCATCATATTTACATAACAGCCATTATGTATATTATAAAAAAAGAAAGGTGTGTTAGGTAACATTGAGATATAGCTCATAACATATTGGTTTCGTGCGTCTGTTTCTATACAGAAAAAATAATAAATGGGTGTTGATGATATCTGGCTTATTGATCTTACGGAAGGTGAAGGTGAACTCACAGTCTTTACCTCCGCCAACGAAGTTGTGATGATATGCTTTTGCCCCTGTTTGTCCGTTTGACTCTTTGCTAAGAACTTCCTAGCCACAGTTTTACTCATAGATTAGTGAAACTTTCTGGGATTAATTGTTATGTTGATTATGTTATGTTATGATTAAATTTTGGAAGGTCTAGGTCAAAGGCAAATGTCTGAGTTGAGCAAAAGGTAGACCGAATTAACCTTAACCTTAGCCCCATGCTCACACATGGTTGTCTCATAGACTTCAAATACGCCAACGGTCTAAATTTATTCTGGTAAAGGCAAGCTGGTTTCGAGATATAAGTCTGCACGCTCAGAGTGTATTTTTAGATTTACAAAGTTTTAAAGTCACAGTGTTATATGAGAACCTGCTACTTCCGCTTCTTCCTCTGTGAAGTAAAACATATTACATTATTATTTTTTGTGGGAGAATGCTAGAAAGACTGTCCGAGAAATAGTGAATGAAAAAAAATTATCTGATAACATAAGGAAATTGATTGAGTACTTGGTATATTTAATTTTTAATTCGGTGCTTATTTATTTGCTCTCTGATTCGTGTTTACTTAAATATGTGTGAAATATGTTATGTAGTTGACTTTGGGTGCTTAATATATATATATATATATATATATATATATATATATATATATATATATATATATATATATATATATATATGTGTGTGTGTGTGTGTGTATGTGTATATATATATATATATATATATATATATATATATATATATATATATATATATATATATAACCACGAAACAAAAAATGAAAAGACTTGGTTGGAGTCGGTACTTTTGACCATTAGGACATAAGTAGACTCAATTCTTATTGTTGAGTCTGTTGATGTCCTAATGGACGAAAGTACTAGCTCCAATCAAGTCTTTTCCTTTTTCCTTTTGTGGCTATAATACATATTTTATGCTCATCACATGTCAGCTATCGGGATTTCTACTCACTCATATATATATATATATATATATATATATATATATATATATATATACGTTATATATATATATATATATATATATATATATATATATACAGTATACATATATATATATGTGTGTGTGTGTGTATGGGTGTATGTATGTATGTTTGAAAATGTATGCAAAGTATAATATATGTATATGTTTGTGTAGTTATCATTAAAGAAGCAATTACATTGGCAGTAATAAGGGCAGAACTATGGAATATTTATTTAAAAGGGGCAGGAAGAAGTAAAAGTATTGTGAAAATTTAAGAAAGGCTTTTCAAATAAGGATGGAGAATGACAAATGTTCAATATTAAAGCAAATCAGAGTAAATAACATAAATAGGTAGGGTATTAAGGAAATATCTATAATAAATAACAAGGAAAAATATATGAAGTAGTTTATGTTTCCTGTCATAGAGAAATTTAGTATTAGAATATTTGATAATTTCTTGCAGTGTGTGCAACCTCACCATCCTTGTGAGCTAAGGATTGGGGTTTTCGGGGATACCTGTGGATCTACCTGTTGAGTCATCAGCAGCTATTGCTTGGCCCTCCCTGGTCCTAACTTAGATGGAGAGTGGGTTAGGGTGCTGATCATATGTATATATGGTCAGTCTCTAGGGTATTGTCACTGTCCTTTGTCTCTGCCATTCATGAGGGACCTTTAAACCTTTAATTTCTCAGGATGATGCTTGTTTAAGTAGCGTTTAAAACATGGTTGTTGCAAACAGCGAAAATTCTGGTTGTGTGATATGTTTTAATGCTTTTTTTAACCCAGTAGTATCAAATTACAATTGATAGATACAAAATAGTGATGTACATTCGAACAAGTAAAAATACAGACCTGTGTATGTGGTGTAAATTTTTTTTTTCTTCAGCAAAGTTTAAAGAGAGCATTTTTGTTTTCCCCCTTTGCGATTTTTTGCTTTTTCGTTTCAAGAAAAACCTAACCAGAATATATAAAAAATTTCGTATTTTGAATAAAGGTAATACCTAATATATTAATTGGAAATGAACTATTATTATTATTATTATTATTATAAAACAGTGTTATATTTTAAAGCACAGGGCCCATGTTCTGAGGATTCTGACGAGAACATTGCTAATACATTCGGATTCTGTGGCCGTTACCAATATTTGAATAGCAGAGATTGTAATTAAGACAGTACATAATAGCGGCTAATCATGTCGTATCGTGTCCTTTGAAGATATATACAGTATATATAGTTTATCCTCCAACTAGGGATTGATTATTATCAATATGTTGCGGAAGTGATTGTAATCATTATCTTTAATGAATAGGAACGAACAGAGAGAGATAAGATTTTTGTCGTGGAAGTTAGTGTATATATTACTGTGATGTTCATTTAATAATCAAATTGATACATTGGTGAGTAAAATTAATCTGAATCGTTTTACATGTGATTTAGAGAAAGGAAATATATGAGTTGAGGCCATTACTGAAAATTACATAGTGTGTGTGTGTGTGTGTGTATGTATATATATATATATATATATATATATATATATATATATATATATATGTATATATATATATATATAAATATATTTATATATTTGTATATATATTTATATATATGCATATGTATATATATGTGTGTCTGTGTGTATTATTATTATTAGTAGTAGTAGTAGTAGTAGTATTTCATGGTAACATTCAACCCGAGATGGAACAGCCTAATTCTGCTGGCCCTAGGAATCCAGTAGGGAAAGTAGCTCGGTACAGGGAAAACATAAAGGATTAAGGAAGCTAGATTACATTGATCATAATTTTTATCAGTCCTCAAACTGTAAAACATGTGCGGCAAGATACAGCCTCTCATTGCCGTCCTTAGCTGCAAAAGTTTTGAACGAAATGAAGATGTATATCTCACTATTTTCACTAATTGGCGAATGTTTTTATGTTGAACAGCCTCACTCAGGTCTCTTTTCGTAGCTTATAAATGACAGAGCTATCTTTATTTTGTTACTTATATACAGATATTTTTTATTATTTGTTCATTACTTCTCATATAGTTTATTTATTTCCTTATTTCCTTTCCTCATTGGGCTATTTTCCATATAGGAGCCCTTGGCCTTATAGCATCCTGCTTTTCCAATTAGGGTTGTAGCTAAGCTAGTAATAATGAGCTTGTATAATTCTAGTTGATTCCTTATGCTTGTAAAATGTCATCTCCCCAATTATATCAAGTTGAAATAATAAACATACAAAGGAACAGGGACTGTAAGATTGTGTAGAGTGGCCTTAGGTATCATGTGACTCTTCCAGGCCAGTGGTATTTATTCTTTACTGTAATACTTGGCAGTGTTAACAAACTGTGGAATAAGTCATTGTCTAAGAAGTTAACTATTTCAGCGTTATTGTACTTTAATTTTAAGAAATGTCTCTTCTAAATAATTATATCCATGTTATTACCCCTTTTTTACTTGATATTTAATGTGTATTTTGGAATTTCAGAAATTAAACTTAACTCTAGAAAGAAAAAATTATATAGATTAAATCCAGTATTAATATATTGCGCGTATCAAGTGTGTTCTCTTTTTCGCTCCCAGGCAACCTTTTCTTTTTCTTTGCATCTTGTTATTGTGAATTTCTTTTCTGGAACATTGTGTTGTTGATGAAAATCTCATGGCACAAACACTGCAGATTCCAAAGTAATGAGACCCATGCGTCAAATTTATTAATGTAATCATTTCACCCAAGACGTGAAAATTATTTTGAGACAAAGAAGGGTAGCATTCATAACCGTCATATATTTTTGTCTGTAATTCATTTGTATTTCTGCTTCTGAATGTGCAATGTACTTAAAAGGATTATACCATGCCAAAGCTTTCGTGACAAATTGCAATGATTGTAATGCGCTCGGTATATTTGTGGAATCATTTATTCATTAATGTAAATAATCATGTATTTGCGTATAATGGTGATTGGTTGTCTCTTCTACGTATAGAATTATTCTAATAAGAAAATAATAACTTTTTCGAAACTTTATGGATGGCCATATTTCTTCGTCCGTGTTATGTTAGTGGTGCTTTTGCATTACTTGGTTTATCAGTATAAATTGCACATATTAATCAATAGTTAGATATATGTGTGTGTGTATATATATATATATATATATATATATATATATATATATATATATATATGTGTGTGTGTGTGTGTGTGTATGTTCTTAAATGTATGAATACACACACAATATATTTACAATATTGAAAATATATTACAATAGTAAGTGAACAAACAGATATATGGAAATTATTACAAAATAAGGAGTACATGTTGAAGTTTCTTGCCTCACTTGCCTCTCTAAGGGCATTGATCCACCGGTATGGAAATGTTTGATTCAGGAGCCCACGGACATGTTGCTACATATTTAGTCAAAAGTACATGACAAACGTTTGCAATAGTTGATATATCGTTTAAGAAAACTGGACCAGTCATTCGATTCCACATGATCCCACACCAAACATTCACCATTGGACTATCTTTGTGAAGCCCCTTCGTTACCTGGAGATACTCTGATTCTCAGATTCTCGAATTATATGTGTTTAGTTTCCTTTAAACAAATGCGTTTGTGGAGTGTTTCATCTTCAGAATTTCGTTCTAGCGTGTTATCAGCAAACTCTTTTCGTCTTGATTCCCCTTTTGGCTTGAGTTCTTGTTTGATTGCACTTTATACGCATACCATCGCAAGTTCTTGTGTAGGACTTTATACACTGTTAAACGTGAAAGCTTCAAGTATCTGACAGCATTATGGATGGAATTTGTACGAGAAAGACTTGTATATCATGATCGATAATTTCCTTAGATATTCTTGGTCTTCCACTACTCCCTTTATCCAACGCTGCCCTTATGCCTATTTTGACGGGGCGTATACACAATTATTATAATAATGATGTTTCAAATGGTGATCTATTGAAGGAGATTATAAGTACACGATAGAAACAAGGAATTGTTGAACATGACGATGGGTTTCTTTCATGCTTAGTTCTGTAGCTTTGCTGAATCTGCACATCCGATTTTATTTCAGTAAAGCATGATACACATTGTGCTTTAACTATAGCCATTTTAGGGGCCCCTTTAACACTACCTCTTCCAACTGGATTCCTGAAAAAAGTAAATACAATGTGATTAAAATCATTGATAACTCATGAGTACATAAAAGAAATCAGACTTAGATAACTCATCAATGGCTTTTGTAATATATTTTACAATTTGTACACAATTTAAGCTCTCTCTCTCTCTCTCTCTCTCTCTCTCTCTCTCTCTCTCTCTCTCTCTCTCTCTCTCTCTCTCTCTCTCTCTCTATATATATATATATATATAAATATATATATATATATATATATATATATATATATATATGTGTGTGTGTGTGTGTGTGTGTGTGTGTGATTGATGTGTTTGTGTGGTTACAATATATTTAAGCAGCATTTTCATATTGATATTGCATAACATTAAGATTTTCCTAGTATAGTTTGTCATATTTTCGGTAATGGATATGAATCCAATATTTATATAATGATTCAGTTCAATGATACTGTCCTTACTAAATTGGGGTAACTGAAGAATGGCCCGACGTGCATCATTTACATAAAATATGGATAATAAGGGTTTCTTTGAATCTCCCCTATATAATAAAGAGCAAGTGTCCAGATATATATATATATATATATATATATATATATATATATATATATATATATATATATATATTCTTCCTTTCATTCCTGTCACGCAAAGCGGCAACCACTCGGGAAATACAATCTCCCACAAATTCCCCAAACTGTCGTGTGGTAGTTGAATCTTTATGTGTGCTTATCTATCTAAATATTTAGCCGTCATTTTGTGGGGTCGCATACACTGATATTATGATAATGGTGTTAAAAATGGTGTGCTATAGGTAATTATAAGGACACGATAGAAACCCGACCTGGCTCTGTCACTCACTTTCCAAAGGAAAGGGCAACCTTTCTGGCTTATGTGTTTGACAGTAGGCAGAGTCATGAGAAACTTTATCTTCCTCATTATTGTTTTCTTGAGGCTTAACTTCTAGTTTAGCTTTCCGATCTCGTGAAATTACAGCTTTGTTCCTTTGTTTTTTATAAAGACTGCAAATTTCTTAGCTCCGAAATTATCTGTTATTTTGCGCAAATTAGCAAGAAGGGGTTCTTTTAGTACTTGTTGGAGAATTGGTAATGCTACTCCATTGTGTAAATGCGTTTGTGGTAGCTCAAGTCCAGCTGATTACCGGCCAATCTCCATGAATCCCATATTATATAAAAATTTTCAATGTCTGATGGTAAAACGTCTAAATAGGTTTCCTGAAGGTAAAGCCTGGTGGACACTTACGCACTTTTTTGTTGCGACGTGGGGTCGTGCCACCTCACAAAACACCTCGTGGCAGTTCGTGACAAGACCTCGCAAAAAAATTGTAAAATGTCACGACGTCGCCAGGTTTTAAAACATGTTTAAATTTTATTGCGGCGTTGTGCAAAGTGGATGACCTTGTGCCACCTCGCAATATAGGTTTTGCGACGTCAAAGATGTCGTCTGTGTTCATGCCATTTCATGCCACCTTGCACTGGTCACAACACCTTACGAGGTGTTGTTACTCTTCCGGCGAGCAGCTGCGCACAACCGACGATGTCGGGCGAGCTGGTTATAAATTCGCTTATAAGGGACGGCAGGGTTGTTTCCATCTATATTCTGGCCATTCATGTACTCGTATCTACGTAATTCAATAGCCAAGGAAATACTGTATGCTCTTCTGGGTTTTGGCCATACCTTCATTCATACATATAAGAAGTATATTTATGTAAATTAGAATGTATATGTATGTATGTATGCACATATGTATGTATATATATGAACATATATTTGTGCGTGTATATATATATATATATATATATATATATACATATTTATATACATATATATATATATATATATATATATATATATATATATATATACACATATATGTATATATATACACCTTATATATACAGTACATCTATATATCTATCTATATATATATATATATATATATATATATATATATATATATATATATAAATTTCTACCTCATACCTGGGATCGAACGCTAGCCCCTTCTAATGAAAGGCCAGGTCGAAACCAACCATGTCACGAGAGCCCATAAAAAGAATTGGAACCTGACAGCTACCAGCTGTCCGAGGATTTACCTGGCGAGACATCAGTCTCTTACCAGCGAGTTTTACCCAATTCCCCGGGCCACCACGTGACACAATTGGTAGTAATTCATTCAAATTACCCCTAATGAGTCAATATGGATTAATATCAACACAACATCGTGTTCAAATAGAAATAAATTTCTACCTCATACCTGGGATCGAACGCTAGCCCCTTCTAATGAAAGGCCAGGTCGAAACCAACCATGTCACGAGAGCCCATAAAAAGAATTGGAACCTGACAGCTACCAGCTGTCCGAGGATTTACCTGGCGAGACATCAGTCTCTTACCAGCGAGTTTTACCCAATTCCCCGGGCCACCACGTGACACAATTGGTAGTAATTCATTCAAATTACCCCTAATGAGTCAATATGGATTAATATCAACACAACATCGTGTTCAAATAGAAATAAATTTCTACCTCATACCTGGGATCGAACGCTAGCCCCTTCTAATGAAAGGCCAGGTCGAAACCAACCATGTCACGAGAGCCCATAAAAAGAATTGGAACCTGACAGCTACCAGCTGTCCGAGGATTTACCTGGCGAGACATCAGTCTCTTACCAGCGAGTTTTACCCAATTCCCCGGGCCACCACGTGACACAATTGGTAGTAATTCATTCAAATTACCCCTAATGAGTCAATATGGATTAATATCAACACAACATCGTGTTCAAATAGAAATAAATTTCTACCTCATACCTGGGATCGAACGCTAGCCCCTTCTAATGAAAGGCCAGGTCGAAACCAACCATGTCACGAGAGCCCATAAAAAGAATTGGAACCTGACAGCTACCAGCTGTCCGAGGATTTACCTGGCGAGACATCAGTCTCTTACCAGCGAGTTTTACCCAATTCCCCGGGCCACCACGTGACACAATTGGTAGTAATTCATTCAAATTACCCCTAATGAGTCAATATGGATTAATATCAACACAACATCGTGTTCAAATAGAAATAAATTTCTACCTCATACCTGGGATCGAACGCTAGCCCCTTCTAATGAAAGGCCAGGTCGAAACCAACCATGTCACGAGAGCCCATAAAAAGAATTGGAACCTGACAGCTACCAGCTGTCCGAGGATTTACCTGGCGAGACATCAGTCTCTTACCAGCGAGTTTTACCCAATTCCCCGGGCCACCACGTGACACAATTGGTAGTAATTCATTCAAATTACCCCTAATGAGTCAATATGGATTAATATCAACACAACATCGTGTTCAAATAGAAATAAATTTCTACCTCATATCTGGGATCGAACGCTAGCCCCTTCTAATGAAAGGCCAGGTCGAAACCAACCATGTCACGAGAGCCCATAAAAAGAATTGGAACCTGACAGCTACCAGCTGTCCGAGGATTTACCTGGCGAGACATCAGTCTCTTACCAGCGAGTTTTACCCAATTCCCCGGGCCACCACGTGACACAATTGGTAGTAATTCATTCAAATTACCCCTAATGAGTCAATATGGATTAATATCAACACAACATCGTGTTCAAATAGAAATAAATTTCTACCTCATACCTGGGATCGAACGCTGTCAGGTTCCAATTCTTTTTATGGGCTCTCGTGACATGGTTGGTTTCGACCTGGCCTTTCATTAGAAGGGGCTAGCGTTCGATCCCAGGTATGAGGTAGAAATTTATTTCTATTTGAACACGATGTTGTGTTGATATTAATCCATATTGACTCATTAGGGGTAATTTGAATGAATTACTACCAATTGTGTCACGTGGTGGCCCGGGGAATTGGGTAAAACTCGCTGGTAAGAGACTGATGTCTCGCCAGGTAAATCCTCGGACAGCTGGTAGCTGTCAGGTTCCAATTCTTTTTATGGGCTCTCGTGACATGGTTGGTTTCGACCTGGCCTTTCATTAGAAGGGGCTAGCGTTCGATCCCAGGTATGAGGTAGAAATTTATTTCTATTTGAACACGATGTTGTGTTGATATTAATCCATATTGACTCATTAGGGGTAATTTGAATGAATTACTACCAATTGTGTCACGTGGTGGCCCGGGGAATTGGGTAAAACTCGCTGGTAAGAGACTGATGTCTCGCCAGGTAAATCCTCGGACAGCTGGTAGCTGTCAGGTTCCAATTCTTTTTATGGGCTCTCGTGACAAGATTGGTTTCGACCTGGCCTTTCATTAGAAGGGGCTAGCGTTCGATCCCAGATATGAGGTAGAAATTTATTTCTATTTGAACACGATGTTGTGTTGATATTAATCCATATTGACTCATTAGGGGTAATTTGAATGAATTACTACCAATTGTGTCACGTGGTGGCCCGGGGAATTGGGTAAAACTCGCTGGTAAGAGACTGATGTCTCGCCAGGTAAATCCTCGGACAGCTGGTAGCTGTCAGGTTCCAATTCTTTTTATGGGCTCTCGTGACATGGTTGGTTTCGACCTGGCCTTTCATTAGAAGGGGCTAGCGTTCGATCCCAGGTATGAGGTAGAAATTTATTTCTATTTGAACGCGATGTTGTGTTGATATTAATCCATATTGACTCATTAGGGGTAATTTGAATGAATTACTACCAATTGTGTCACGTGGTGGCCCGGGGAATTGGGTAAAACTCGCTGGTAAGAGACTGATGTCTCGCCAGGTAAATCCTCGGACAGCTGGTAGCTGTCAGGTTCCAATTCTTTTTATGGGCTCTCGTGACATGGTTGGTTTCGACCTGGCCTTTCATTAGAAGGGGCTAGCGTTCGATCCCAGGTATGAGGTAGAAATTTATTTCTATTTGAACACGATGTTGTGTTGATATTAATCCATATATATATATATATATATATATATATATATATATATATATATATATATATATATATGTATATGTGTGTGTGTGTGTGTGTGTGTGTGTGCACCTATAAGAGTTTGTAAGTACTCGTATGCCACTAGTGTAAGGGAATACTAAATTTCAAGTATTTATCATATAATAATCATTTTGCTATTTTGCATGCTAACTCTTATAAACCTCCATTCGAAATAATGCATTAAATATTCGTTTCTAAGTTACTACCAGTTATCTACATTCCTTAAAACCTCGCAACAAGTTTAAAAAAGGAAATTTGATCATTTAAAAGAAAATACACAAGTAAATGGAAAAGCAAGGGTATAGCAATGGGAAAATATCAGTGCACAATCGAATGTCATTTCTTGCTTTTTTCTTGAGGCAACGGGGATTCTTGCGCACAGCTTATGATGTCTGGCGAGCTGGTTGTAAATTGTATTTTGCCAGCTTAATTTTGATTTATTCAATACGATAGTATAATGTTTTTATTTTCATTGTTGTATGTATGTGCTTTTGTTAAGTTACACATTTTGGACACATTATGTTATTCTCCGCTCTTCGTTTATTGATAATGCTGTTTCTTATCAGCCTCTAATTTATTATACCATTTTCGGGAGCATTCAAAAAGTAATTTTTCTTGCTTTTGTTGATCTGTGTATCGATTAGTTTTTTGCCTGTTAATGTTCATTGTCATTTTTTTTTTATCATTATTGTTGATTATAATAGATTGTATGAAGATAACTTTTTAAATTGATTATCACTCATGCAGGCTTAAGATATTTAGGTTCGAAGCAACACAAGTATCAATTGCTTTATTTAATACTAGTTGGTAATTTCAGCAATCAATTCATAGGCTAAAATATAGTATGGACACTGGAGTTCCAATAAATATAATTTTGCTATTGCTAACTTTTCTTATATTCAATAGAATTATTCACATGATGCTTTTCATATGAATTATTCATAAAAAACCGTTGATTGAATTTGTTTTAATAGTACATGAAATAACTCCAAATCACTTTAAAAAAGGGGGTTGTTCATGAAGTAGATAAAGTAAGAAAGGTAGCATTTATTATATGTTGAAGTAAAATGTTAAATGGTTTTTTAACTTTTTCTCGAGGATTTAATCACACTAAAGGAAGTAATACTTATGATAGTCAGTAAAGTAGTGAGTGACTTCCCTAGGGTTTGAGTACCCTGGTAGCTAGGGCACTTTTTATTTGACACTTCGGGACACCTGGTGGATACCTCGCTACACGTCTTAAAACCACCTCACGACACTTCGCAAGATATCGTAATACAACCTCGTGTCGATGTTGCAAGACCTTGTATACTCACTTCGTGACATCGGCAAATTTTGGGGCGTCTTCACATACGAGGTGGCACCACTCTATTTCGCAACACGTCGCAGCCAAAAAGTGAGTAGGTGTCAACCTACCTTAATCATAAGTTCCCTAGTTTGCAATTTGGCTTTTGTAAAGGCCTTGGAGCATATGATGCCCTTCTTTTAATCTCTAATGCTGTACAGAAATCCCTTGATTGTGGTTAGGAAGGTCGTATGATTGGCCTTGATCTTGGTACTGCCAGTGACCGTGTTAATCATGAGGCCCTTGTTTTCAAACCCAAACAGTTGGGAGTGGGTGAGACTTTTCTTCGCATCATTATTGAATTCCTAAGAAATAGATCACAAAATGTTGTTGTTGATGGGCACCATAGTAAGTACGGTATAGGAATATAGCTGGTGTTCCTCAAGGTAGTGTCCCTGCCATTACCTGTCATACTATATACGCATGACATGGTTTGGCCCAGAAATCAAGGTCGTTGCACGTGAAATGATGCTACGCTTTGCATCAATTCCTAGGACAGTGGCTCCTCAACATCCGGTTCTCAGCATTGATAATATTTCTTTAACTGTATGACTTTTAAGATTTTAGGTGTGATTCTCGATTGCAAATTTACTTTTGAGAAACACATTATGTCTAGCTCTTCTTCAATTGCACAAAAATTTGGCTTATTGAGAAAGTTTTGTAAGATTTTCGGTGATCAATCTGTTCTGAAGAAGTGTAATTCTTTCATTCTTCATAGTTTCGAGTATTGTTCTCCTGTCTGGTCTTCATCTGCTGATTCTTATCTTAATTTGTTGGACAGGAACTTACGGTCTATTAAATTTCTTATTCCCGATCAAGATATCTCTGGCACCGACGTTCAATTAGTTCGTTATGGATGTTGCATAAGATTTTTCATAATTCTGACCATCCTTTACATTCAGATCTTCCCGGACAGTACCATCCTGTTCGTAATACTAGTTACGGAGTTGATTCTAATGACCAGTTCTTCTCCATCCTGAGGCTCGATACTATGCAGTATTCTAGAAGTTTTATTTCAGCTTTGACCAAGTTGTGAAATGATCTTCCTTATTGTGTAGTTGAATCGGCAGAACTTTAAATGTTCAAACTTGCAGTAACTATTTTATGTTGAACAGGCCGACATAAGTCTCTCTTTATAGATTATATATGAAAGATCTGTTTTTATGTTGTTACTGTTCTTTAAATATTTTATTTCAATTGTCAATTACTTCTCATATTGTTTATTTATTTCCTTAATTCCTTTCCTCACTAGGCTAATCTCAGTTGGTCCCCATGGACTTATAGCACTGTTTTCCAACTAGTGTTGTAGCTTACCTAATAATAACAATTATAATAGTAATAATAATCATAATAATATGGGTAATAATAATCAGCACTCTTAAAATACTTAAAAGGAAAAATCGTAACTTTATATGAGTAATTAACGAAAATTGTTGGGAGATACGAATAATAATATCGTACAATTTAGAATTTTATTAATAGGATGTTCTCATCATTGTTTTTTAATGCTATATCTGTACCTGAAAGGCAGAAACAACTATCTAAAGTTATAAACATCACAGAATTTCGCTACAGCTTTTCCTCAGAAAGTAAAGTTGGTAGAACAAATTCAAAACTTAACTCTTTACATTTCTTTTCCATTTAGTGGCAAGGAAAATTAACACAAATTAAAGTGCGAGAAGTTTGACAATGTAAATACACCAAGCCTATATAAAAATGTTGAAACGTTGTCCGACTAACTAAAAAAAATAGATGCCTAATTGGGAGACCAAACAAAAGAGAGCCCAGAAAAATGTTAGCCCATTGTATGCAAGAAACCAAGCCACCTTTTTAGCACAATACCGAGCATCCCATGAAATACTGTCGAAAGGCAAAAACATAACAATGCATTAGTACAGATATTAATTATTTGTTACATAATTCTCCAGTTTTAATACATCTATACCAGGATCGTTTTTTTCAACGCACATTCTCGAGTCCATGAAAATGGGTTCAATGGAAGATCATGTTGACTAAAATCTTCCTGGGGGCTTTGTAACTATTGTCACCTCAAAAATTATACAGAAGATTGATGAAACCACGGAATTAGGAAATGATCCATTAATTTCAAACTTGTAGATTTCAAATGGAATTTTCCAAGGAACTTACAATAAGGGCTTCACTTTCTTATATATGTTTATGCTTGAGATAAGCAATAAAACCCGCAGCCAACATGTCACATTTTCGTGACCTTTTGTAGAAAAGGATTTTTTTATCATTATGATCGGTAAATTATCCTCCGCTTCTATAACATTTAATACGGTCTTCTAAAAACTAATAATTTAAAACTCTCTCTCTCTCTCTCTCTCTCTCTCTCTCTCTCTCTCTCTCTCTCTCTCTCTCTCTCTCTCTCTCTCTCTCTCTCTCTCTCTCTCTCTCTCTCTAGTTGATAATAGTATTGATAATGTTGATATGATAACAAGGTGATACAAGAAAAATATTGTGATGGAATGCCTAATGAAGAAAAATCTAATAGTACAGAGACTTGATGCTGATTACTA
>NC_090743.1:28887735-28905235 GCF_036898095.1 Palaemon carinicauda
CACGAGGTTTATTACCTTTATGAATAATGCCGTTGCAATATCTTTGGCCTGGTGAGGAATATCAATGCCAACAAACAAAGAGTATTCACATTACATTTAACAATTGTTGGGGAACTTTGAATGTCATCGGTAATTCTAGACAGCTGTTAGATTAGATTAGCCTGTTCCAGTAATCCCCCTTTTTCAAAGTCACGTTGTATATCAACTTTATATGTTGCAGTGGGTGAATCGCATGGCCTTTAGTGGCATATAAGTTTTAGGACAACTTAAAAGAAATATTAGTTTGTAACAGTTGATAGCGCCCGTGTCACCATGTCACCCGAAAAAGTGGAAGCCTTAAAATATACGAGAAGTGAAATTTTGTAAAATAGATGTGAGAGAAAATTTAATATCACTATCTCCATCTTGAGTGATTGGCTGAAGAGATAGAAGGTTGGTAAAAAAGAAAGAAAAAAAAAAGATTAGTTTGGTGTGCAGCTGAATGGTCAAAAGGAGGAGAAAGTGAAGCAGGCAAGAGGATGGATAGTCATGAATAAAGGGAAATAGAAATGTTGCCAAAGGAGGTGAAAACTTATTTTACGGAGAGTCTATAAAGATTTTTATGGGACTATAAATTCATGGGAAAATGTTGAAAAAATTGTCTTTCAAGTATAAGATGCTATCTTACGTCATTGGTTGGAGAAGGGAGATTTAGATCATTTGTTAAAGCTATCTAGATGGGAAGTTATTGTCTTTTGTAAATAATTAAGTATTTCGACCCCATTCGTTTGAAGTTTTATGTGTAAACTTTTTTATGGTACCTGTTTCGATGTGAAAAGTTCTGTACTTGTGTTTTCTAGTAGATCCCTTGATGCAGGTAATGGGATGAGGTGAAATGAATGGGCCCTCGTTTGTTTTGTTGCATCTATTTCTACGTTCTCCGATACTAATTTGTGGTTTTATGTTTATGTTGTTGTTGTTGTTGTTGTTGTTGTTATTATTATTATTTGCTAAGTTATAACCCTAGTTGTCAAAGCAGGATGCTTTTAGTCTACGGTCTCTATCAAGGAAAAATAGCTCAGTGAGGAAATGAATAAACTACATGAAAAGTAATGAATAATTGATATAGAATATTTCAAGATCAACAACAACTTTGTGGTTGTTGGTCACAGCTGTCTAAATGTAAGATTTATTCTTGTTCAAGATAAGAAAACAACACTACAACTATACAAACTCCCTTTAGCTATTTGAAACAGCCTCTGAGTATTTTTGTATGGAGGAGTTAGGAGCAACATCCAAGTCCTTTCCTTCATTTCAACTTCAGGACAACTGACAAAACCGGGACTTTATTTACAATTATAAGACAATTTACTCATATTTCCTTGTCACTCAGATTTAATGTAATACATTGTTAGGGAGATTCGAGTTTGTATAATGGCACGTGGCCCATACTGCCTCATTAGGCTCTTTAAAACGTATTCTTCCGGTCTGTTACTTTTGTTTTCCATACGGCTCGTTCACAAGGAGTTGCGTCCAATTGCTATTTGATGTATCTGATTTTACCCTTATTTTCGCTATTCCATCGTTCAGTGTTTTTGTAGATTATTAAATCCACAATAAAAATTCTCTCTCTCTCTCTCTCTCTCTCTCTCTCTCTCTCTCTCTCTCTCTCTCCTCTCTCTCTCTCTCTCTCTCTCTCTCTCTCAACAAAAACTATTTGAAAACCACATATTTCCAGAACACGTCAATAAGCATTGAAATATCTCGAAGTAATTAACGCTCAATCAGCAAATATTAAATGAATGTTGAAAATACTGAGCCGCTCTGGAATATTATGGAGGCTGTCTTTGATTGCCTTCGTAAATGATTGAAATTGTGGAAAAGATTACTGTCACATTAATGGATGAAAATGTTTGTTTTACGATAGGAATTGCTTAGGGCTCCAGTTAATGAGACCAGATGTGACTGAATTTTATTTTTGCAATTTTTATATCCATTTTTCCAGAGATTATTTAGGGAGAAACTAGCTCGTACGCATTTTGTCTCGTATTTTATTTGTCAAAAAATCAATTTGATTCTCTTGTGGTATTATGCTGTTTTTATTAGGTAGTAGGTAGGCCAGGGCACCAGCCGCCCGTTGAGATACTACCGCTAGAGAGTTATGGGGTTCTTTGACTGGCTAGACAGTACTACATTGGATCTTTCTCTCTGGTTACGGTTCTTTCCCTTTGCCTACTCATACACCGAATAGTCTGGCCTATTCTTTACAGATTCTCCTCTGTCCTCATACACCTGACAACACTGAAATTACCAAACAATTCCTCTTCACCCAAGTGGTTAACTACTGCACTGTAATTGTTCATTGGCTACTCTCCTCCTGGTAAGGGTAGAAGAGACTCTTTAGCAGCTCTTCTAGGAGAAGGACACTCCAAAATCAAACCATTGTTCTCTAGTCTTGGGTAGTGCCATAGCCTCTGTACCATGGTCTTCCACTGTCTTGGGTTACAGTTCTCTTGCTTGAGGGTACACTCGGGCACACTATTCTATCTACTTTATCCTCCTCTTGTTTTGTTAAATTATTTAAAGTTTATATATGAAATATTTTTATTAATGTTATTACTGTTTTTAAAATATTTAAATTTTCCTTGTTTCCTTTCTTCACTGGGCTATTTTCCCTGTTAGGGCCCGCTGGGTTTATAGCATCCTGCTTTTCCCACTAGGGTTGTAGCTTAGTAATTAACAATAATGATAATAATAACAGGTGTTTGTATATGAAAAATATTTTGAAGATGCTTCCCGGAAAGTTCCGTCTACCAATAGAATAATTCAGATACACAAACACATATATAAACATATATATTTAATAAATTATTCCATATATATAAATATATATATATATATATATATATATATATATATAGAATAATTAATATATATATGTATATATATGTATATGTATACATATACATATATAGAATAATATATATATATATATATATATATATATATATATATTATACGTAACATATAATTTTACATTTTGCTTTTATATATACATTACATATCTCGTTTTGATTGCCGTCGATTTTACCAATTAAAAGCTAAAGTAACAAAAAAAAATTTCTCTCTCTCTCTCTCTCTCTCTCTCTCTCTCTCTCTCTCTCTCTCTCTCTCTCTCTCTCTCTCTCTCTCTCAGAGTGGCTTCCTTACACTTGGTTTCGTTGTCAATCCTTATTATTCCAAGAAACACATTAAAATGTTTAATTTTAAAATTAAGATAACACCGAAGGAACTTTGTGTAATTTGTCATGAAATTACTGTTTATGGAAACACTTGAAGGGTTGTCAATGAGTTTGTGTAATGTTATTAAGAAGAGGATTTAGATGAAATATTCAGTTAGAGAAGAAACCCAATATGTATGTATGTATATATATATATATATATATATATATATATATATATATATATATATATATATATATATATATATATATATTGGTTGTAGCCAACGCTAGCGAAAATATGAATGTTGAGAGACGATTTCGAAATTATGGTTATATATGTATTTAAGTTGGATAAGAAATATGTCTATTGAGTATATATGGAGAACGTGAATAAAGTTTAACCTCAGGTTGAATTAACAAATGAGGGAAGACTGTATTTTAATATTGAAATGCCATGATGGGATCATTTGAAAAGCAAATAGAAATAAGAGGGAAGGTGGAGAGAGTAAAGATAGTGAGTGATAGTGAGCGATTGGCTGAAAAGATAGAAGGATTAATAAAATTAATAGTTGCATGTTAGAAAAGAAGAGCAGGTGAAAAGGGTAGTCAAGTAAAAGTAAAACACTGCAAGATGAGGTGAAAACTTATTTTCAAGGAGAGACTATGCAGTTGCTTTACCGGAATATAAATCCAGGGGAAATATAAATGAAAAATGGGCTTTCAAATATATGATGCTGCCTATCGTTTTTTGGTCTATGGAGAGGGATATTGATGATTTGTTAAAGTTATCAAGATGGGAGGTTATGTTTATTCTCTCTCTCTCTCTCTCTCTCTCCTCTCTCTCCTCATCTCTCTCGTCTCTCTCTCTCTCTCTCTCTCGCTCTCTCTCTCTCTCTCTCTCTCTCTCTCTCTCTCTCTCTCTCTCTCTATATATATATATATATATATATATATGTATATACACAGACACATATATACATACATATATATATATATATATATATATACATATATAAGATCTCATCTCATACGCTTATGGACACAAGGCTCTCGGTTAAATTTCGCCAGTCTTCCATATCTTGGGCTTTTGAATCATATATGTGTGTATATATATATATATATATATATATATATATATATATATATGTATGTATGTATGTATGTATATATATATATGGAGAGAGAGAGAGAGAGAGAGAGAGAGAGAGAGAGAGAGAGAGAGAGAGAGGAGAGAGAGAGAGAGAGAGAGAGAGAGAGAGAGAGAATGACGATACCAGGTTATGATAAGAATCAGACATTACTTCTGATAATATTTGCACAAAAATGGAATCGACTATTCGATAACTATACAACTAATAACAGGTTTTAATTCTATGTAATAATTGGAATATCGTGATTTAATCACGACGTAATTCATTGAACTACCCATATTCATTGGAGTTCAGTGAATTTATGAATTAAGTACAAACACATAAACTGTAGCTATTGCTTAACAGGAAGAAGTTGTGATGATATATGATAGAAAGCTAAGTTTTATGACCGAATTAATATTCTGCCATGCATATTCCAATATGTTAATGCACAGAGAATTAAGTGATATTGTTGGTTTTATCTTCTTGTTGGTTTCAGAAGTTGAATTGAAAGCCTCTAGAAGACAGATTTTAAAAGCTGATTAAACTGTATGTATATATATATGTGTGTGTGTGTGTGTGTGTGTGTGTTACGCAAAATGTGGATAATTGCCAAATGTGTACATTTTGCAATTAATTTTGCCTATTGTGTACAATTTGCAGCCATTTTACGCTGCAAATTGTACACAATAGGCAAAATTAATTGCAAAATGTACACATTTGGCAATTATCCACATTTTGCGTAACACACACACACACACACACACACACACACACACATATATATATATATATATATATATATATATATATATATATATATATATATATATATATATATATATATATATATATTCCTTTTTAGAGTGGGGATACCTTAACTTGGTGAAAGTGTTTGTGCATAGCGCTGATTAGCAAAGCCGTACTAGTCAGAGTCACCCATACTAAGTTGGTTTTCTGTGAGCGATCAGACTACAGTCTCCCACCATCACCTATCATCATTGGCCAGCGTGGTGATGAAATGGCCAAACCGCAGACATGAATAAGGACATATATCTGAGGCATTTATCTTGCAGTGGACTAGAAATGGCTGCATTTGATGTTGATATTTTAAAGGATATAAGAAAAAGAAAATCAGGAAAAATTAACTAAAAAAATTCAAAGATTCTTCGAAGATTATAAAGAGGAAATTGACTGAGCATATATTTAAATATATTCACACATACACATACACCCGACGCGGCCAAACGTGTACGATCACAGAGACCACCTGATTTGCAGGTCAGGTGGTCAAGACCGCTCTGCTGTCAAGGTCATGCCGGTGTGAGGGGCAGGCTTCAGCAGGAACGTTGCTGCTCCTTGGCCATCTCTAGATGCGATACTCCTGCGGTATGCGGCATGTGCGTGTACACAGTTGTTTGATGTTAAATAATGCCTCATCGTTAGGCTGAAAACTAGAGCAAAAAATTAGAAACATTTTCATCAATAGTCTTTTGGTGAAATTATATACCAGGAATACTAAGAAAAAAACTGAAGCAAAACTAAATGCAAAAACATTCAAACACGAAGCCCAAAGTGTAAATAAGGAATATGAAACAATTGGCGAAAAACCAGCGTTATGAATAATATGCATTTATATTTGTTATTCATTCCTTATACATAGAGAAATATTTTATATATGCATGTGCATTTTTTTTTTTACCAGTTTTTGGATATTGTAATTTAAAGATACGTACTCCTTCGGATGTAAAAAAAAAAAAAAATGTTAGAAAGAAATTGGTGTTTTTTTTCCATTAAGCGTATCATATGAAATAGGCTGTTTTTTTTTCTTTTTTAGCAAGCTCTTATACTCGTTGTTACCATGGAAAAGAGAAACTTGTGTTTGTAACTGAGATAAGCGCTCTTCGCTGGTGTTAATGGCCTATGGTCTCTCAAAGCTTCAGGCATTATAATACCATTAACGCGCCTAATGGAGTATCCGAGTGGTGTAGCTACAGTAACTTAAGGTAGCTGACATGAACAGACACCTCAGCTAATAGACACTCCTGTTAAAAGCCGCCTCGAAATTCAACACGATCACCCCTGGAGGGAGAATGCCGCTTAACATTGAAATAGTATAGGGTTGTGTTTGCCTATTGGAAACGTCCTTGCCTAGCGACCTGCTGGACTGGGGTTCGTGTCCTGCTCAAGCTCGATAGTTTCCTGTATTGTGTGCAACCTCACCATCCTTGTGAATTATGGGTGGCTGGTTTGAGGGAGCCTATATGTATATATGGTTAGTGTCTAGGGCATTGTCACTGTCCCTTGCCTCGGCCACTCATGAGTGACCATTAAACCTTTAAAGCCCACAGTTCACTGGCAGCATTAACATGATGTGGTATATTAATAGAATTTATAGAAAGTGTTGACATGGCTTCTCAATGTCTGCAGAGATATGGACTGTCGGCAGGCGATCCAAACATACGTAATATCAAAGGTCTTATATTTTTGGAAGTACAGCAGTTGTCTTTATTGTTGTAAAAGATAAGTATCGGGGCATTTACTGCGCGGAATAAAAGTATAAGTAGACTTACAGTTCAAAATAAGGTTATAAGAAGACTTACCGTGCGAAATAAAAACATAAGTAGCGAGAGGTAAACTTGATTACTCAGGCAACACTTAAGATAAAAGAAAAGTTTCAAACACTGCCAAGGACTTCATATGCCATGGAATTATTGATTTTTTTGAAATAGATATTGCTGATTAGGGTCATTTAATTTAGAGATTCGAAGGTTTTAAGTACAAAATAAATCGCGTGTCAGCCGACGATTTGAGATGGTGTTACATATTTTAATTTCTCCACTTATAAGAAATTAAGGAAAGAAGTAATATGATATTGAGAGTATAATGAGACATCCGAAGCAATAATCGAAACTCGAGGGCAATAAAAACTAGCATTAAATTTAGCAGTTATGATAGTCGTGCCGTTATATTTATGGGATTAATTCGATATTTTTATTTATCAAATATATACTCAGGTCTGTCTGTGTTAAAGAGTACACTTATAATTACGAATAATCAATCGAATTTGAGTTTTATTCATATTTTATATACCTCTGTTAACCCAGTTACTGCGTTGAGTCGATACTTTCCAATCATAAAAGATACAGCTTTTATGAGAATTATTCGCTCTGTATTTTTTAAATGAATGAAACTCTTAAGAGAAATTCTAATGATTTCAAGATACCGAGGAAATTTTCATTTTATGACTAAAAGAGATAACTTATTTTCACATATGATCTTATTTGATGGACACCTGAATATTTAAGGACTTATGGACACCTGCATATGTAAGGAATTATGGACACCTAAATATATAAGTACTTATGGATACCTAAATATGTAAGGACTTTAGGATACCTGAATATGTAAAGACTTATGGACACTTGAATATGCAAGGACTTATGGACACCTGAATATGTAAGAACTTTAGGATACCTGCATATGTAAGGACTTATGGACACCTGCATAAGTAAGGAATTATGGACATCTGAATATATAAGTACTTATGGACACCTGAATATGTAAGGACTTTAGGATACCTGTATATGTAAAGACTTATGGACACTTGGATATGTAAGGACTTATGGACACCTGAATATGTAAGAACTTTAGGATATCTGAATATGTAAGGACTTATGGACACTTCAATATGCAAGGACTTATGGACACCTGAATATGTAAGAACTTTAGGATACCTGAATATGTAAGGACTTATGGACACTTGCATATGTAAGGAATTATGGACACCTGAATATATAAGTACTTATGGACACGTGAATATGTAAGGACTTTAGGATACCTGTATATGTAAAGACTTATGGACACTTGAATATGTAAGAACTCATGGACACCTGAATATGTAAGGACTTATGGACACCTGAATATGTAAGGACTCATGGACGCCTGAATATGTAAGGACTTAAGGATACATGAATATGTAAGGACTTATGAACACCTGAATATGGAAGGACTTATGAACACCTGAATATGTAAGGACTTGAGGATACATGAATATGTAAGGACTTGTGGGCACCTGAATATGTAAGGACTTTAGGATACATATGTAAGGACTTATGGACACCTGAATATGTAATGACTTGAGGATACATGAATATATAAGGACTCTTGGACACCTGAATATATAAGGACTTTAGGATACCGGACTATGTAAGGACTTGTGGACACTTGAGTATGTGAGGACTTATGGACACCTGAATATGTAAGAACTTTAGGATACCTGAATATGTAAGGACCTATGAACATCTGAATATGTAAGGACTTTATAATACCTGAATATGTAAGGATTTATGGACACTGAATTTGTAAGGACTGATGGACACCTGAATATGTAAGAACTTTAGGATACCTGAATATGTTAGGACCTATGGACACCGGGATATGTAAGGACCTATGAACACCTGAATATGTAAGGACTTTATAATACCTGAATATGTAAGGATTTATGGACACCTGAATATGTAAGGACTTAAGAGTACCTAAATATGTAAGGACTTAAGAGTACCTAAATATGTAAGGACTTAAGAGTACCTAAATATGTAAGGACTTGATGTTACCTGAATATATAAGGACTCTGTAGGTAGTAGGTTGGCCAGGACACCAGTCACCCGTTGAGAAACTACCGCTAAAGAGTTAAAGGGGCCTCTGTTAGGCCAGAGAGTACTACATTGGGTCCATCTCTCTGGTTACGGTTCACTTAACCATTTTGCCTACACATACACCGAATAGTATGGCCTATTCTTTACAGATTCTCCTCTGTCCTCATACACCTGACAACACTTGAGATTATCAAGCAATTCTTCTTCACCCAAGGGGTTAACTACTGCACTGCAATTGTTCAGTGGCTACTTTCCTCTTGGTAAGGGTAGAAGAGACTTTAGCTATGGTAAGCAGCTCTTTTAGGAGAAGGACACTCCAAAATCAAACCATTGTTCTCTAGTCTTGGGCAGTGCCATAGCCTCTGTACCATGGTCTTCCACTGTCTTGGGATAGAGTTCTCTTGCTTGAGGGTACACTCGGGCACACTGTTCTATCTAATTTCTCTTCCACTTGTTTTGTTAAAGTTTTTTATAATTTATATAGGAAATATTTATATTAATGTTGATACTGTTCTTAAAATATTTTATTTTAATTATTAATTACTTCTCTTATTTCCTTGTTTCCTTTCCTCCCTGGGATAGTTTCCCTGCTGGAGCCCCTGGTCTTATAGCATCCTGCTTTTCCAACTAGTGTTGTAGCTTAGCAAGTAATAATGATAATAATATAGACACCTGAATATATAAGGACCTATGGACACCTGAATATGTAAGGACTCATGGATACCTGAATATGTAAGGACTTTATGATACATGAATACGTAAAGCTTTATGAACAGCTGTATATGTAAGGTCTTATGGACACCTGAATATGTAAGAACTTGAGGAAATTATTATTATTATTACTAGCTAAGCTGCAGCCCTAGTTAGAAAAGCAGGATGGTATTTATTATTATTACTAGCTAAGCTGCAACCCTAGTTGGAAAAGCAGGATGGTATAAGCCCAAGGTGTCTAACAGGGAAAAATAGCCCAGTGAGGAAAGGAAATAGGGAAATAAATAAACGATATAAGATGTAATGAAAATTCAAATAAAATATTTTAAAAACATTAACAACATTAAAACAGATATTTGATTTATAAACTATAAAAGAACTTATGCAAGCCTGTTCACCATGAAAACATTTGCGGCGAGTTTGAACTTTTGAAGTTTTACTGATTCAACTATCCGATTAGGAAGATCATTCCACAACTTGGTCACAGCTGGAATAAAACTTCTAGAGTACTGTGTAGTATTGAGCCTCATGATGGAGAAATCCTGACTATTAGAATTAACTGCATACCTAGTATTACGAACAGGATGGAACTGTCAGGGAAGATCTGAATGTAGAGGATGGTCAGCATTATAAAACATCTTATGCAACCTGCTTAATGAACTAATTGAACGACGGTGCTAGAGATTAATACCTAGATCAAGAATAAGAAATTTAATAGACTGTAAGTTCCTGTCTAACAAATAAAGATGAGAATCAGCAGCTGAAGACCACACAGGAGAACAATACTCGAAACAGGGTAAAATGAAAGAATTAAAACACTTCTTCGGAATAGATTGATCACCAAGAATCTTAAAAGACTTTCTCAATAAGCCAATTTTTTGTGCAATTGAAGAAGACACAGACCTAATGTGTTGCTCAAAAGTAAATTTTCTGACGGAAATCACACCTAAAATTTTAAAAGAGTCATACAAAGTTAAAGAAACATTAGCAATGCTGAGATCCGGATTTTGAGGAGCCACGATTCTTGACCTACTTGCAAGTATACTTTGAGTTTTGTTAGGATTCAACTTCATACCCCATAATTTGCACCATGCAATAATTTTAGCTAGATCTCTATTAAGGGATTCAGCAACCCCAGATCTACATTCAGGAGATGGAATTGATGCAAAGAGAGGATCATCATCTGCATATGCAACAAGCTTTTTTTCTAGACTAAACCACATGTCATGTGTATATAGCATGAAAAGTAATGGGCCAAGAACACTACCGTGAGGAACACCAGATGTCACATTCCTATACTCACTATGGTGCCCATCAACAACAACTCTTTGCGATCTGTTACTTAAAGATTCAATACTGATGCTAAGAAACGACCCACCCACTCCCAACTGTTTGAGTTTGAAAACAAGGGGCTCATGATTAACACAGCACTAAAATCAAGGCCAATCATACGAACTTCCTGACCACAATCAAGGGCTTTCTGTACAGCATTGGAGATTGTAAGAACGGCTTCACTTGCTCCAAGGCCTTTACGAAAACCAGATTGCAAAATAGGAAGCAGATGAGTACCTTCAACCAACCTATTAAGTCGTTTTGCTAAAAGACGTTCAAAAACTTTAGATAATATGAGAGTTATGGAAATTGGCCGGTAATCAATTGGACTTGTGCTACCAAAAACTCATTTACATAGCGCAGTAACATTACCGATTCTGTAACAAGTGCTAAAAGCTTCTCTTCTACATGAATATGTAAGGAATTATGTACACCTGAATATGTAAGGACTTTAGGATACATATGTAAGGACTTATGGACACCTGAATATGTAAGGACTAATGGACATCTGAATATGGAAGGACTACCTGAATATGTAAAGATTTATATGTAAGGACTTACATTTTCATGGGAGTAATTCTGTTACATGAAATACCTTTATTTAAAGTAGCGGAATGTATACTTGGAGCTTATGAAGTTGTAAATTATATTAAACGTATAATTGAAATATATTTTTATCTCCATGATTTAGTAGTTTTCAAATATATGCTTAATGCATTCAATGATAAAGTAAGGTTTTTAGTAAATTACAATAAGCAACAAAAAAAGCATAAGTTTTTAGGTAGATAAATTCATTTTGATTTTTTATCATTTCACAATGAATCCTCAGAATTAAAAAAAAAATTGTGCATAAAAACATAGATTTTTATATAAAGTTTTTTATGGGGATTTTTTTGCCATATGTTGATGAGATCATGATGAGGGGTTGATGGAAAGTTTTTGGGTATGCTCTTCGCACTCCACAAGAGAAATTAGTTCACCAAACGCTCAGATGGGCTCTAAAAGGTACTAGAAGAGTTGGAAAACCCCGACCTACATGGCTGAGGGCTATGAAGCGTGAAATAGGAAATGATGAATGGAGAAGTATTGAATTAAGAGCTCAAGGTACAGACGTCTGGCGATATCTAACCGAGGCCCTTTGTGTCAATAGGCATAGGAAATGATGATGTTGAACTAATATAATCAGGTCAATATCTCATCCTGGTATTTTGTATGCATTATCATAATTACAGTAGTAAACAGGGGAGCCTATTAATCAGTGCGTGTAAATATATATATATATATATATATATATATATATATATATATATATATATATATATATATATGTATGTATGTGTATATATTATATATATATATATATATATATATATATATATATATATATATATATATGTATGTATGTGTATATATTATATATATATATATATATATATATATATATATATATATATATTTATTTATATATATATATATATATATATATATATATATATATGTTTATATATTTCATATACAATAACGTTATGCACATGCAATCCCGCTAAAACCCAAGGCCGTAGAGACTTCTAAAGCTTGAGGAAAATCTTATTTCGTGCATGTAAGAAAAGTCTAAAATTTACAGAAAACGTTGATGCGTGCAGAAAGACGCCTTAGGATGATAAAGATAAAAGCAAACCTATGAAAAATTGTTGTTGTCTTTTGTTAGTTGAACAAATACTATGATGCATGATTTGATTCAGACCAAGCAATCTTGTTATTTACCAATAATTTGGTATTCTTGTTTTGGGCTGGTATTCAGCTATAGGTTTTCACTCATCTTGTTGATCTGTACATCCGTCTTCCTTTTATACCTACACTATTAAAAAAAAAACTAATTTTATTCAGAAAATTTCTGTAAAAATACACTGTTTTCAGCCGTATTTCAGTAAAATACAGGCGACCGTAATTTTACCCTTCTATTTTATTATCGTTTACGGGTTGGTGACCGTAATATCACTCAATATATCCGTTTTTAAAACGGTAAATGCCTTGCAAATTTTTTTCCAAGATTTTTACGGTTTTTAGGGCAAATTTTTAACAGTTTATTTTCTCTTCGGACTCCTCTTACAAGGTTGAAGTTTTTCCTGAAAAGTTGGTACGGCGACATGTCACCATATTTTGATGCGCCATAATCGTCCGTTTACCAGACAGACTTTCGAATGATTTAAATTTCCTTGCAATTCCTCCTACGAAATTTAGGTGTTTCCGTCTACTTGGTAGAAAGTAGACTCTCATGAATAGGCAAGGGACATGTTCTGCTTCACTATACAATATTGGGTCTTTTAAAATGATCTCTCCTTGATATCTTCTCCAACATAGTTGACTAGAATTCGGTAAAACATGTTATAAAGCTATAGCAGCATGTATGTATGTCCTTGAATTGAAATTTATTTTTTTTTTCACTTCATCAACGTATCTGTTACATTTATCCTCTCACTACAGCCCTTCACTCACTATTTAGCACATATTTTTATGTAGCCCTTACAACTCCTCTTCTAACGTTAAAACTTTTTCAGTAAAACTTGGCGCAGAGATAAACTATCATGTATATATGTATATATGGAATATATTTTATGGTATTTTTTAGTCAGTCAGTCATTCATTTTTAGCGCTTTGATATTACAACTCAGTATGAATTTGAGAATTCCAGTCAAGCACAATACATAGGTAAATCATTATGCAAAAAAATG
The DNA here is from genome assembly GCF_036898095.1 of Palaemon carinicauda. Lineage (NCBI taxonomy): Eukaryota > Metazoa > Arthropoda > Malacostraca > Decapoda > Palaemonidae > Palaemon > Palaemon carinicauda. Next base: position 28,901,502 of record NC_090743.1, read on the forward strand.
TATTAAAAGAATATCATCTCTCTTGGGGTTTATCATTGTGATCACACACTCCTTGCCTTTAATAAAGTTTCCCCGCTGTTGAATGTCTTCCAGTCAAAGTGTGTGTAAAGATAGATATCGGTCTTTAAAGTGCTTGGAGGAAGATCGTCCAATTGTTTCTAGGTAAATATATTTCACAATGTCCTCACTACTCAAACTTAGTTGAAGTTGCAACTCTTCCTACTAGGTGCTTTTAATCAAACTTCCAACAAAAGTTGACCATCATACTTGAATATGTAATATGGAATATTGCATATGCGTCTCTCCTTAAAAATGACCATCAGAATATTTTTAATTCGTACCTATTTCTGCCTTCATAAAGGTAACCCAGCATCTATATGTGGGCATAGCTAGTGATGTAAGAATATTTCCATCTTAGGTCTTGCCTGTCGTAGAAAGCGACTAAAAGGACAGCTGCTGCCTTGCAGTCGTACTTTTTAGCAAAAATGCTAGGAGGTCCACTCCCAATAACTGTGGAAACTGCTGCCTTGCTGTTGGGCCATTAAGTCAAATGTTAGGCCCACCGCCAATAACCTTGGTTGATGACTGCAAGAGCATGCGATCGTAATAACCCTCTACCAAATTACAAGCCATGCATCAAGCAACCTACCCTTTAATGTAGGGATACGGTGGAAAAGAGGAAGGAGAAGAGACCAACAACCTGTCTGTCTGTCGGTCAATAGATCTGCCACAATCATGTTTCATCACAGGATGTATTCCCTTCATACTGGGTGCAAAGAGAATTATTGTGCTTAGATCTGGAAATAGATAAGTTTGCTACATCTGAGATAGAGGTTGGTCGACCCTGCAATACTGTGAGATTATTAAGGTTGAAATAAAACGATACAAGTTTATTGATGTTCAATTGGAGCATACGATTATACTGTTATGGAAAAATTCAAATTTTCTTCTTCTTCTTCTTCTCTTCTTCTTCTTCTTCTTCTTCTTCTTCTTCTTCTTCTTCTTCTTCTTCTTCTTCTTCTTCTTCTTCTTCTTCTTCTTCTTCTTCTTCTTCTTCTTATTATTATTATTATTATTATTATTATTATTATTATTATTCTAATGATTTTTTTTCAGACGCTACTCAAGAAAAATCTTTATTCATTAAATTTGATGAAGTTATATACCTGAAATTTATGCTTTGAAAATTTGAGGACATAGCTCATGTAACATGGCAGTCATATCGAATTTTCATACGAAATTGAAGTATTTGATATGACATGAAAATCTGTATGAGTATTTGTCTGTGATGTCATGGTTTATTTAGCTACTTGAACTCAAACATGGATTAAGGTAATTTTCTCTCATGTTGATCTTCTTAGCAAATGTGGTTAACCTAAGAATAGCTTTTCCAAAAAGTAACAATATATGTTGTACATGTAGCATATGCCAAAAAGAAGAGGCAGGTTATAGGTAATTAAAATTATATTAATCAATGTGTAATATATGAACTTTGGAAAAGGTTGTATGCTTTGCAGTTGAGATTTTTTTTTTCATTCATTTGAGTAGGATGCTACTATCTGTTGGTATAGTGATTATATGTAAGAAAATTATGGCATGGAAATGTAGTTTTGGAAATTTGTAAGTATATTGAATATATTTGAGAGGAATAGAAACATGGAATTGATTATATTGATTTGATTTCTTTCCCATCACAAAAATTGGTTTAAAGTTTCATACCTTGACTTTTCTTTAGAATAAAGTTTTTCTTTCACCAAGCAAAAGAACCTTACATATGACCTTTGTCCAATCAGAAAATAGTGAATATTTTTTTTTTATCAGGAAATCCGCTTGAAATAAGTTTATTTGAGGAGTGTGCATAACTAGTAGATATTGAAACGGAAAAGATATAAAAGCAAGAGTGTTCAAGCTAAATGAAAGAGTATGACGACGTTTTAATTCTCTCTCTCTCTCTCTCTCTCTCTCTCTCTCTCTCTCTCTCTCTCTCTCTCTCTCTCTCTCTCTCTCTCTCTCTCTCTCTCTCTCAGAAATTTTAAAGATGATGTGAAAAAAGTGAATGATTCCAGGTGAAAACATGTGTATTACCCAAAAACGCAAAAGAATAGAGGGTAAAACTTTTGGTTCAACTAAATTGCAACATGGAATATTCGTTATTTTTTCTCTCATCTCGATATACCCTCCTTTTGCAAATTTAGCACAGGAGATATTTTTCTAATTAATTTTTATATCTTCAAGCCATTTGTTATTTCCCAAACGGAAAAAGCTTCTGAGTTCACTATGCAAACCTGTATTCTGGGATTCCTCCTGCCTGGCCCTTTATTAGCCATCTAGTCCTGAGATCTCTCTCAGCTGACATCGATATTACCTTCTTCCCGAGCTGAATACTCGCGGACCTGCATTACTGTCTGCATCAACTTTGCCGGAAAAGAGAGTGGCCATTTTGGGTTAAGTATAGTAGAATGAGAAAACGTGCGAGTCAGAGAAGTGGTAAATAATGGAAAGAAAAAGGGTAATTTTGGACTGAATATAAATAGACAATAGTAGGATGAGAAGACATGCGAGTTAGAGAATCCTTGAATTGCAGAATAAGTGACGCAAGAAATACAGTGGATTTGGAAGAGAACTGGGAGTTTTGGATACCAGAGTTTGAATATGTGATGAGATTGTTTTACAAATCCTACTTCATAGAGATACTGTGTGTGGTAGTATAATAAAAAATCACAATCATGCACTAAACAGGCTATACTAAGAATAATATTTGTAATAGTTTTAATTATTATTATTACCATGAATATTTTGAGAATGACAGGATTAAGAAAATTATGTTCAAACATTATAAACACACGCACACACACACACACACACACATATATATATATATATATATATATATGTGTGTGTATATATATATATATATATATATATATATATATATACATATATATATGTATATACTGTATATAGTGTGTGTATAAGCACACAACCCAAGACACATATATGCGTATGTGTGTTTGGATGTATATTTACACACATAAATATGTGCGGTAGGTTGGCCACCCGTTGAGATACTACCGCTAGAGAGTTATGGGGTCCTTTGACTGGTCAGACAGTACTACATTGGATTTCTCTTTCTTGTTATGGTTCATTTTCCTTTTGACACCGAATAGTCTTGTCTATTCTTTACATATTCTCCTCTGTCCTCATACACCTGACAACACTGAGACTACCAAACTATTCTTCTTCGCCAATGGGTTACTGCACTATCATTATTCAGTGGCCACTTTTCTCTAGGTAAGGTAGAAGAGATTCATTAGCTATGGTGAGCAGTTCTTCTAGGAGGACACTCCAAAATCAAACCAATTCATTGTTCTCTATTCTTGGGTAGTGCCATAGCCTCTGATTCTATCTTATTTCTCTTCCTCTTGTTTTTAAAGTTTTTATATTTATTTATGTTATATTATTTATATTTATATTTTAATGTTAATGTTCTTGAAATATTTGGGTTTTCCTTGTTTCCTTTCCTAACTGGGCTATTTTCATTTTTGGACCCCTTGCGCTTGTAGCATCCTGCTTTACCAACTAGGCCTGTAGCTTAGCAAATAATAATAATCATAATAATGAAAATGATAATAATAATGATGATAATAATAACTAGCGGAACCCGTGTAAATTACACGAAATGATATTTTCAATACTAATTATTTTGTTCCTAACCTATACATGTTTGAATAAAA